>NW_016924050.1:2661-190524 GCF_001483705.2 Eufriesea mexicana
GTTTTGTATCTTCTGTAGTAAATAAGATCGCTGTAGAAAAGTATTTCTCTTGCATAATATTCTTATTATTTTGTAATAAATACATACTAGCATAAGAAAGCGTAAATAGTAATCTTTTTTATTAAGAAATTTCATTTATATTTGTGTATTTACAATGTTTTCATAGGCGAGAAATAAATACAAAACAAAAATTATATTTAAAAAAATGATCAAAACTACGGACGGGAATCGATCCCTAGTCCTTCAGTATATCAATCCGCGATCGTTCCAATTACGATACGACCTAACTTGGAACATATTGGAAATAAGTTCTTAAATCGTCACGTAATAAAACTTTAATCGCAAATATCTTAAAAACTATTTAGTAATTGCAGCTATGATAATATATTTTCTTAAACTGCATGACGATATCTACAAAGCTGCACAGTTTCAACTAAATCGGTCACCCGAAGGACTTGCACACTCCTTGTAAGTAAGGAAAGGAATCCAAATAAGGGAAGGTAAGTAAGCAAGGTAAGTATAAGGTAAGTAAAGTTATTAAAATGTACTACAAAGTAAAGAATTCTTGGAAATGACGTTATTTCCTGGAACTGTCTCGTCGAGCGACCTCCTATCATGTGATGTTATCCTAGTACAAAGTCGCGAAATCGGTCGAAAAATTCTTGCCGAGGCCGCAAAAGTATCGCTCGAGAATTCTAGGAAGTGACGTCATTTTTTGGAATTGTCTCGTCGAGCGCCCTCCTGTCATGTTATGTTATCCTGATACAAAACCGCGAAATCGTCCGAAAATTTTACGACCAGGCTACAGAAGCGTTGCCTGAGAATTCTTGGAAATGACGTCATTTCCTGGAACTGTCTCGTCGAGCGACCTCCTATCATGTTATGTTATCCTAATACAAAGCCGCGAAATCGGTCGAAAATTTAACGGCCGAGTTGCAAAGGTATTGTCCGCAGAAGCGGCAAAAGTATTGACCAAAACCGGCAAAAGTATTGTCCGCAGAAGCGGCAAAAGTATTGGCCAAAACCGGCAAAAGTATTGTCCACCAGAGTGGCAAAAGTTTTGTCCAAAGGCGGCAAAGGTATTGTCCATGTAGGCTGTAAAAGTATTGTCCTTGTGACAAGGGCCACAAGTGACTAGAAAAGGATGGATGCTTCGGCAATTGGAGAATTGACAATTTACTCGATTTCTGCGATTAATTTATGAACTTTTATAATTGGATCAGACAGCTGGATCTTTGGGCAACATTCTTATGCAATTTCTGCACATAATTTAATGGTATTTAGTTTGTTATTAATAATTACTTGATGTTGTCCGCGATTTCACAACAACGATCGGCACGATTCTCCATGAAAATAATTAAGTATGAACAAAACTAGAAGTAAAATACGAACAAAAATCATATGAGAATGTTCCCAAGGATGTTATTTATACAATGTGTGCATGTAATTTATAAATTAATTGCATAGAAGATAGTAATTAATGAAAAACCAATAATATCTTCAACTCAGTTCGAACATTCGGAGAATAATTACTTGTAATTAATTAATTAGGAAGAAATTAATATAGAAAATTATATTAAAAAGCTTGTAAAGGACGCGTCTTTACGATGCAAGTATAAAAGTTCATATATTAATCGCAGAAATTGTGTAATTTGTTAATTTCCTAATGCCGAATGAAAATTTAGGAAACTGGGGTAGGTGTCACCTATGACTTTACACTGGAAGCTTGTGCTCCGTTAGCGCCAACCTTTATTTTTCACTGGACCACAAATTTCCAGTGTAAAATTATAGATAGCACCTACTGCTGTTTCCTAAATTTTCATTCGGCATTAAAAAATTAACAAATTACACAATTTTTGCGACTTATTTATCAACTTTTATACTTGTATTGTAAAGGCGCGTCCTTTACGAACATTCTAATATAATTTTGAATATTCATTTCTTCTAAATTAATTAGTTACGTGCATTTATTTCCCAGAGTGTTCCAACTCATGTCGATAATAATATTGGTTTTCCATTAATTACAATCTCCTATGCAATTAATTTACAAATTATATGTGCACATATAAAAACAAAATCCTTAGGAATATTTCCGCATCACTTTTGTTCATATTTTACTACTAGTTTTGTTCACAATTATTTATTTTGATGGACAATCGTGCCGACCATTGTGAAATCCCGGACGCAGTCAAGTAATTAATAATAATAAATTGGTTAGCACCAAATTATACACAAAAATTTCATAAGAATGTTGCCCAAAGATACAGCTTTGCGATCCAGCTATAAAAGTTATTAAATTAATCGTAGAAAATGAGTAATTTGTTAATTTCGTACTGCCAAAGTACCTGTCATGCAAATTTCGCCTACTCTTTGCCTTCAAAGTTCAAACGGAACAGTGAAAATTCACAAGAGATAGGACATATGTTATACACTTTGTGCGTAGCTCTTAGCTTGATATCGTTTCCCAAAGGAAAACGATACCAATTACCAGGTCTCACCACGTGGAGGTGGCTACGCATCGAGACCCGACATGCGCCCTAGTGGCGCAGCCTGCTGGTGCTACCTGTATCAAAGGTACCCTAATCTAACTTGGAGCGAATTAAGTTAAAGTGACTCTACTGATACTTTATTTTATTTCATGTCTTTCAAAGGGAACTTCGATTCGGTATACTGAAACTCTACTGTCTCAACGCTAAGATATTTTCAAGTTCCCATAAGAATAGGGAATGAAATATCAAACACGCGAGCAAATAGAAAATCGCGACGCGCCCGAATGAGATCGCGATTATTCGAAAGACCGACTAGCCTAGGCGATGTACTCCCGTGTACAGAGATAACTTCATACCTCGGCAGCCTCCTGATCGGGCCTAGCTCAATTCTAGTCACTGTCGCACTCGCCAAGAGTTACACGTGGACCAAGGATAGTCCCTGAACCAATGAAACTTCTAGTGTCAACAGGAGGGCTCAGAATGTCTTTCAAAGGGAACTTCGATTCGGTATACTGAAACTCTACTGTCTCAACGCTAAGATATTTTCAAGTTCCCATAAGAATAGGGAATGAAATATCAAACACGCGAGCAAATAGAAAATCGCGACGCGCCCGAACGAGATCGCGATTATTCGAAAGACCGACTAGCCTAGGCGATGTACTCCCGTGTACAGAGATAACTTCATACCTCGGCACCCTCCCGATCGGGCCTAGCTCAATTCCAGTCACTGTCGCACTCGCCAAGACTTACACGTGGACCAAGGATAGTCCCTGAACCAATGAAACTTCTAGTGTCAACGCGAGGGCCCTGCTGGGCGGTTGCCGGCCAAGACAGACACTTCGCATCCCAGCCACACGGGGTAGAACTTAATCATCCCTGTGGTCTAACCGTAGATGGTACTAGTCCGTCAGCCAGCATGTGCCCGAGCCCCAGTCGCGTACGACTTAGGCAGCGGACCGCCCCGTCGAGGTCAGAAGACGCACTGATCCGAGGGGGTCACCCTGGAACCCGATGCATGACGAGATTGACAGTGACTGGAAATGAGTGTCGGAGACGAGTCGTGAGGATGACTTATGAAGCATGTACTTATCGAGTACACGAGAGCACGTCGCGTAGGCTAGTCGGTACTTAGGAAAAATCGTGATTATCGCGAGAACGATTACGTTCTGTTTGGTAAACGAGAGGGATGAGGGAAAATATATATATTCGCTCCTAGTTAGGTAGCTTACCTTTGTACAGATAGCGCGCACATGATACTTAGTCTATGGAACTATCTTATGATTACTTAAAAAGTAAACGCACGCATCATTCATTGATGTGTCGCAAACAGAATCTTGAGAAACCTAAAAGCTAAAACAGAATATATTATTGTTAATATGTAGCTGAAAGGAAACGGATTAGTACGAGGAAACCATCAAGGATAATAACCAAATGGAACGAGCAAGCCAACGATGAGACCTGAGCAACATAACTACGAGACAGAAACATTCCAACGGTGAGATATAAACATACCAACGAGGAAGCGCTCGAGTATTATACGAAATACTCGAACGCTCTAACGAAAACAAATCGAACGAAAGTCGTAAAATTTGTCAAAGGAAAGATTTAGCCAAGGATGAGACATAAGTAAAGCATTCGAATATTATACGAAATACTCGAATGCTGAAACAAAGACAAATAGAATGAAAGAAATAAAATCTGGAAGAAGAAAAATAATTAGAACCTGAAAGAAGAAATTAATGTTAAATTATTTAAGAAAGCGGACAATGGCCACTGAATAGCCATTGATCTAGCCAACGATGATATGCAAATAAACCAACGACGAAGCATTCGCATATTGTTCAAAACACTTGAATGCATAAACAATGAAATCTAGAATAAAAGAAATAGAATCTGAAAGAAAAGAGAGATAATTAAAACCTGAAACAAAAAGGAAGAATATTAACGCAACCCCCCCCAAGTCGAACCGATAACTGGTTCGAGCCTGCACGCGGGCCCCTTATATAGCGGCGGCCGGCCGAAGATCGGCGAAAATTTCCGAACTTTACCGATTCCTTTAAAAGTTACATTTCCGCTGTCATAACTAATAATTTATTAACTTTTTTGACTTTTATCGTTAATATACGTTACAAACTATTTGTTAACAACAATTTTAATTTGCTATTGACAATAAATTTATTAATTTATTAGCTTTTTGTAAATTATGAATACATTTTAACACAAATACGTTGCTTATTTAAGTAGTAGCCAATAATTTATTAACTTTTTTGACTTTCATGGGTGACATACGTTACAAACTATTTGTTATCAACAACTTTAATTTGCTATTGACAATAAATTTATTAATTTATTAGTTTTTTGTAAGTTACAAATACATTTTATCACAAATACATACGTTGTTTGTTTAAGTAGTAGCCAATAATTTATTAACTTTTTTGCTAATTATAGATACATTTTCACGCAAATACGTTATATATACTACTAATAGCCTATAATTTAGTCATTTTTCACTTGAATTATAAATTTACGTTGTGACCAATTTGTTATTAAAAATAAGTGCAATAATTTTTACATTTTTGCAAATTATAGGTTCATTTATACATTGGTATGATATTTTTCAAGTGATAACCAACGATTTATTAATTCTTTTACTTTTATTATAAATTTACGCTATGAACAATTTGTTATTAATAAGAAATTTGATTATTTATACATTTGTATGAACTAAAACTGTATTTGACTGGCGTCATTGACAAAAATTCTGTTCACTTACATATCTCAGCCTCAAAAATCGTCGAATGTTCAACCAAAGTATCGAAAATTTACAAGAGGTAGGATATAGCTTAAGCTTTGTGCGTAGCTCTTAGCTTGGTATCGTTTTGCAAAGAAAAATCTTTTTCTTTCTCAGATTCTTCTTCAACTTATGCTTCTTTACCAAATGACAAAAGATTGAAATTTCCGTAACAAAATTTTTTATTGAAAAGAACAATACTATCAGGGCTAAATTCTGCAAACACATATGATTTTTACTTTACTGCTGCTGTTTTAGTTTTTGAATTGTATTTTACATCTTCACTTTCCTGCACTATTATTCTTGGTATAATGTCAGAAAACGGATAGTTCAATATTACAGTTTTTATCAATCTTGGAGGATAAAGTGGTCTATTATTCTACAAAAAAGGGGAAATATTATATTTATATCAATTCTTGACATATTTTCTCGTAAACATTAAATTTACCTCATCTACAAGTGCTTCTTCAAGTTTAAGCATGTCATATATAGTCTTTCCAGTAACTTTACCAAAGATCATATGTTTATTCTGCAAATCTGGTGTAGAATTAAGAGTAAAGAAGAATTGGGAACCATTGTCATCTTTTCCAGTATTAGCCACAGCAATTAAATCTCGTCGACAAAATCGTAATCTTGTATGAAATTCGTCCTAAAACACATACATCCAATAATTATTTTTGAATAAAAAAGGGAATTCATTTTATTTTTAAATATAGTCTCACTTTAAATAGTTCTCCATATATTTTACCACCTTCTCCTGAACCTGTGGGATCACCACCTTGTGTTATGAATCCTTTGATAATTTTATGAAATATAGTGTCATGGTAATAACCTTCTATACATAATTGTATAAAATTTCTACATGCCTTTGGAGTTTGTTTTGCCCATAATTCTAAATCAATATCACCAACAGTTGTTTTCATTGTAACCTAGTTATGGCAAATATATTAGCTTTATTAATGTAAAATACTTTTAAAATCAAATTTATCAAAATTTATTATTTAATATTGTAATTTAAATTAGAAATTATTTAATATATTAATATAGAAATTTAGAAAGTAAATATTGTGTATCAGTTAAATTTTTAAAAACAGATTTACAGTCCATTGAAATATTATTAACTAATAATTATTACTACATCCTTCGTGGCTGGCTCTTGCATATAAATGTTATTCATATTTGTAAGTCCCGTATAATAAAAAAAATTCATTGTCAATAATATTTCATATTAAATCTTTAGTTATTTATAAATCAGATAATCAAATGGTTCTTTTCTCGAATAATCATCAGCAGCATAAGACGTACCTTTTACCTCCTTTTAACGTTGAGTTTATTGGCCCAATCAATACCATGTGCAACAGCCCCATTATTCCTGTTGCTTTTATAGTTTCTAAATTCCTGTAGATATTTCTACACATTTGAACCTTAATGCAATATTTACACTTTATATTCAATTTATTTTTAATTTTTATAAGTATCACTAAGTGTTCATTCTCCATCCCTTTAATAACCCTTATATTAGCATGTCCATGCAACACATTCTTCTCTGTTGATATATATCCTGCCTATTATGGCTCTACACTGGTCATATTCCACGAGTTCAACATTTCTCTACTGTTGCACGTGCTCGTTTACTTCAATGGACTATTGCCCGAATTTCCACTACGTTGTGGTACCGAACAAAATCTAATCCAAAAGCCTAATTCCGGAAATAGAAGCGAAAAAAGTAAATTGCGCAGAGCGATCTGACAGCCACAGACACTTTCGTCACTATTTTTCGAAAACGCATGTTTGAAACCAAAACGAAATATGTAATCCCGTTAAGGAACAAATCCCTCTACAATGATATATAGAAAAATCCGAATCCAAAAGTCTAATTTTGAAGATAGAAACCAAAAAAGTAAACTGCGCAGCACGATCTGACAGCCACTGATACTTTCGGCATTATTTTTCGAAAACACAAGCTTGAAACCGAAAAAAAATATCTAATACTGTTAAAGGAGAATTCCCTCTACGCGAATATATAGAACAAACCTAAACAAAATGCCAAATTTCGGAAATAGAAGAGAAGAAAGTCTATTATGCACCACGATTTCACAGCCACAGATACCTTCGTCATTAAATGTCGGACACAAATGGTGGAAATCATAGAAAAGTCGGCATACGATATAAAGAATAGCCTAATCAATGCTATTATAGTGAAAAAACCTAATCCGGAAGCCTAATTACGGAAATATAAATGATAAAATTGAACTGTGTAACACGATTTCACAGGCACTTGCTGGTATGTCACTTTATTTCATATGTGCACCTTCACTTTTCTCCACATGTGGTGTTTTACCACCGAACAAATGTTCAGTTATTTATCCTCTTCTCGGTAAAGTTGGCTCAGTTTCTTAATCTTGTGTGTCGTCCTTTCGAACATATCACGACGATGTTACAAATGTCGTTCAATGATCCGAAATAATAACTGATACTGCGTATTATTATTCTTGAAATTTGTTTTATCAGTTGAAATAATTGAAAGACTGATCAAGGATAACACTATTCCATGAAACGTTTTGGTCAGGGACTGAAAATTTCACTGTAACGCATGCAAATATTCCACCATGTTTTACCGTCGTGTTGGATCGCGTCGACTAGAAATGTTCTGTAATTGGGCAAAGCTGGGCCTCGTTTTCGTGGGAAGATGCTTCGTCTTTGAAATAGCCATGTGCAGAAGTATCGAAGTAAAATATCAAACGATGTTTCTTATATTTATTAATATGAATGAAGCAAATATAAACATATTTCTGTTACGAAATATTCCAAATTTCTATAATTAAATCATGAACTTCAATTATTAATTATTCCGTTATACCAATGGAAAGATAAACCATTAGTATATACCGCAATAGCTCAAACGCTCTATGTAATAAGCACCAATAATGCTATGTTATATGCAAAAGTACGTTTTATTCACTTTGAAAGTTTCACATATAAACGTTAATTGTTAACGACATAATAAACAATGACATATAGACATCAGAAGCTGAGTAGATGTCCGTATCACGGACCGTTGCGAGACAAAAAAATGTTTCGTAATACATATCACGTAATAATTATCATAATGACCGCATATATATATATGTAACAATATTTATAGACATATACAAACTACTGCAAATGATTCTATTCAAATATATGAGTTATCCTAATAATTCTACATATTGATTTATCTTGCATCTATCTCTCTTATCGTGTATCTCCTCGGCTTTCTCCCGTTCTAAACCTCATAAGTTCTTTATTCCCTATTCATTTTCCTTTATATCTTTATCATCTTCAACATCATCTATTTTATAATTTTCTACTTTCTTCGATTCCTTTTTTGTATCTCCCAATTTATTTTTTATCCTTTCCTTCATTGTCGGAGGAAAGGATTTCCTTCATTTCTTTCTTTCCACTATCAGCTAACTTCGCTGCAACACATAGTAGTTACTGCAAAAAATTGGGATTATTCTCATTGCATGTACATTATAAGTACATAGGCACACGACATGCGATAGACGAATAATATCCTATTGGATAAAATATGTCCACAAGAACAAATATCAAAAGTAACTTCGTACATTAAATTATTAAAATGTTAGTACATATTACAAGTTTCTAATGTACATATTTTGCTATTTATTCATTACAAACATGCAATACAAATATTAAATATTAATTTATATCAATTAGATTTTATATTAAAGTAAATAGATAAAATATACAATGGAATTAATAATATTGGATTATATAAAATATAATATATTATGTATTTTTACGCTCTTTTATTATTATTAAGCATAGTCATAATTTTGCAAATATAGTCAGGTATATATCTAACTATATATATATTTAATATATTCATTGCATAACGATTACTCATGGCCCATGAAAGGTAAAAGTATAGTTTTATGTCAATCACCGGTACTCGTCATAACATGAATGTGTTAATTTTGCGCTTTTATGTTCTTAAACATGAAAAATAGTAATCAAAACCATTTTTTTTATATTACATCCAATATTTTTATCATTTCTTATTTCAAAAGAATAAAGTTCACGTATGATTAATGCAAACATAAAGTATGCCACACCAAATATCACACGATAATTCCTGTTTTAATATACCAAATTTTTTATAAATACTAATATCGGAAACACTGTTCATAAAAAAAATGGATAAATGAAATAAGTACTTCATCAGCCTTGGATAAATCTCTTATTTTGATCAATATTTACTTTGCTTTTGCATATGAACGAGATCTTAGATTTTTCTTAGTAGCCTGATCAACTTCTGGTAGATCATCATCCTCAGACATGGCAGATTTTTTCCCTAAATAAAAATTAATTTCATATTTAAAAGTAAAATTTTTCATGTAAATGAACGAATAACAAATTTTTGAATTTTTCCTCACCTTCTTTTCTTTTCGATTTTTGTTTTGTTTTTACTGTTGTTTGGACAGGAACTACATTTTCACGGGCACGTTTAATTTGCCTCGAAATAAATATATAAGAAAGATATACTTGAAAAATAATAACAGCGCTCAAAGCAGTGAATCTTATAATTGGAATATTAAAATTTCCAGTAGCAAAATCAAACACACTTTCAACTTGACCTAATCCATACAAAAACACTAGCATTGCAATAGCCAGTGTTGCAATGCGAATGACAACATATGTTGAATTTGCAATAAGGAATGCCACTACAATAAAACAATTTCAAGAGATTATTAAAAATAAATTGTCTTATATAAAACAGCAAATAAAATATTGATGACATTATATTTACTTTTTGTCACCTTTTCCTTTTTGCCAACAAAATGGATAAGTCTAGTTCCATGAAGCATAACATCTCCTATATAATGTAGAACCAATAATAAGATTCCTACTTGTTGAAAACTGTAAGGAATAAGTAAGTATTGAAAAATATGATTAATACTGGAAAAGAAGAGATAAGAAAGTATTTCATACTTAAAAACATAAGCTGCAAGAGTAAAAAATAATCCAATAGTTGCTTGTACAGCTCGAACTGGTATATCTTCCTTTTTTACTCTTTGAAAATATAATTCAGGATAACAGTGCAACCAATAAGCAAGTTGCCCAATAAAAAACAATTTTGAGGAGAAAGACATTGGTATAGGGTATTCCTTCCATAATGAAGTTATGTTCAACAGTAGATCTTCCCTGAAAACATCAAATGAAAGATCATACAAATTTGCATTATGTTTAACTACATGAAGAACTATTATAATTTTATGTAACATCATGTATCTCCTACCTAATAATTATGTCTATAGCCCACATAAGAGATAATACATAAAACAGAACAAGTTGACTAGATTCATTGAATTTAGCAAGTTTTACTTTGCTAAGGTGTAAACGTTTTGAAACTTTCTGAAAATATATGTAAATATTAAAGATAAAAGTAATATATAAAATAAATGGATAAGTCTTTTATTCTTACATCAATGATATATTCTTGAAATACAGCATGCATTACAATTGTTATCAAAAGAGAGAAAAATACAACACATGCATCTTTCCAACCAGTAGTATATTTCGTTGGCATAGTTGGATCTTCAGTGTCTGAAGTTACATTGTGGTGAATAGCAATAAATGTATATGCCCATCTTGCCTAAAAAGTAATTTGTGACTAATAAAAGAAGTAGAAGTATACATATTATATGGAAAGATAAACAAGAATATTGTGTTACACTTTTCCTTAAGTTTAATTTATTACATTCATTTGCATTGATTAACAAGTACTGCTAATAATAAATAACATATGGTTATTATACTAATAGTAATTGAAATAAAAATTAGATATAAATTATTCACTGAACCTTATTCGAATGAAATAATCATATAGCATAAAAGAGAGTAACCAAAATATGAAAAATATATATGTTACAATAAAAATGTCACTCATATTGAAAAAATTCAATACTGACCTGCACCATTAGGCCCGTTACGAAAATCAGAGCCACGAGAGAAACAAGATCTCCATGATTTTGGATAATATATTCATGACTGAATACAGGAGGATTTTTATTTGAATTTTTGCGACCTTTTATCGCAACCATTTTTCGTAACAAAGTACTGTTTCTATGATTACACACTGTTGATACTTTACTAAAGTATCGTATGTCAACGACTCACAGTACTGCCATCAAATAATTAAACGTGTACCCAATTATACCAATAACCAACACACACACACACACACATGCATATGGGCATACCAAAGGCGCAGCGATTAAAGCAATACGGCCAACAACGAACAATGTGGCGCTTTCTGTCTTTACTTGTTGGCACTACGTAAATCAGAGCAACATTAAAAAAATGTATTAAAGCTATTGGTATTTATGTACTGTTAATATTGTCATAATATTAATTTGCAGTTTAATTTTTTGTATTTTTTGTATAATAACAATTTTAATTAATGATGCTTTATGCATTTTTATACGGATGTTCTGTCGTTTCCAAGTGCGACGATCATAATACAAACGCAACGGTATTCAAATTTCTATAGATAATAAATTATTCACATATTGTGTGTAATATAAAATTGATAAATACGATAGTGTTACTATTAAATCACATAACAGGAAACTTTGTAAGATACACTTTATTGATAGTATTAGGTACATTTTCAGTGGTCACGATATTCTTATACATATTCATATGCATATGTTGTTAAAATTATGCAATTACCACAAATATTTCATGAAACTTTAAATACCTATCGGTAAATAAATATGATACTATTTATGTGGCGGTAAAGAAAAAATACATATTCAACAGTTTAATGTCAGAATAAAATAATTTCTAGATTTCATATATATTATGCCAGAGATAACTGTAAAATTCATTGATCAACAATGAGTCGAAAATATACCTCTGTAATGGTAAAAATAATACTCTTCCAAAGTTATATCTTTATTACATTATTAGTTTATCATTAATGGTATGATATCAACGCTTATGTGTTTGTACATTACATGTTATTAACATGATTAGCAATGGAGCACATGATTTGTCTGCTCTGCTGTGCTTAAATAAACTCATATGAGATATGATAAAATTCGGAATTTACACGTAAAGTTGTACAAAATACATTTTGTGTGTATATATGTGTGTGTGTGGTGTGGTGTGGTGTGCAATAATCTCATTTTTATACGGAAAGGCGGACCTACGTACCTGCTTTATTATTATTATTTTTCTTTACCTTTCCTATTTTAATCTTTTACAATTTTCTTTAATCATATTTTTTATCATCCGCCCTTATTTTAATAAATGTTCGCGTTCAAGTGCAATTTACATTCTGTTCTCATTGACTAGGCCACAATAAATTTATATTTTTAACAATCATACATAATGTTTGAAAGCAATACAAAGGGAATATTTTCGAATTATTATAATTTCTTTAAGAATTATCTTTATAGAAGTTTCATTTATCTATAATATTGTTGTACTTGTATGCTTGTCAACATCTATTGTCTCAGTATTTTGCTAAATTATTTGCATCTGTAGCAACAATTTTAAATAATCTTTTAACGTATAATCTTCTTTCCTTAAATACACATGTAAGTGTAATAATATAGTTTAGGATTCAATTACAAATATATATTATATTGTACATTAGATGTAATGTTCTATGTCATGAGAAGCTGTTCTTCATATCAATTAAATATTTTGTATCTTGTTGACTTATACGAACATGTTTATATTTAAAAAGCTAAATGATAACTCGAGGTGTGACGGTCTTTTAAAATTGTAACATTGTTGATCGACGCACAACTTGTATTTTATATTAAATGGACGTGTCAGTCAGTTTCTTGAAAATGTTTTTTATACATCTTTTAGATGTATCACCAACCTTTAATTAACGTTATCCCATATTAGGAATATTCATCAAATTTTTAAAGATGAATAAATTTATAAAGTATGATCGATTTCATTAAAACAATTCACTTGATCGTAGACTTTTGTAGAAATAATATGTTTCTACATTCAAAAAAACAATTTCGAGTTTAATATTTGTACGACTTGTCGAGATGGATATATGATAATACACGAGTACAATAATAACACGAATTAAATCTAAATACTCCCTGTGGTCACAAGCCTTAAATCTTAGCAAAACCTTTTAACTTTATATGCAACCAGTAAGACTTAAGACTCTTTAATTTGCCCTAAGTATCGCTCATCGTTGCAAACTATGTTTTGAGGTAGACAAGTATATTCTTCGAATAGCTTTTCATAGCTATAGGTAAAGCTAAATCAAATGATAAGTTTCCATTAAAGAAAGATGCCATATTATGTTTAATTTTATATCTTAGTAGACCACAAATATAGCCTAGTAGATTTACTCGCGAACTCGTAAAGTAGCCATGAAAGCTGTAATTCGATTCTTAGTGAAATGTGTTAAAAATGTTCGTAAAATCTAAGACTGGAAGCTATTGCGCTCGAATGTCGTATAGAGAGATTAACGTCATTAATTGCATTCATTTTTATCATCATAGTTGTATATAATTATGTTATCTTGAATGCTGCTTAATTATATTATAACATTTAAACGTTGTACATTACGTTAATATTTATATTTTCATTTGTTCTATTTTCTGTGTATAGTGTGTATGTGTGCGTGCCATTGGTAATGACAACAAACATTTAATACCATTCAATATATGAATATAATCTTTAGTTCTTATCAATGAAAATGCTATTTAGGTGTCTTAGTACCTGTTTCATTTTCTTATATTACTAACATATAACTTACCTTCACGTTTCAGGTACTATCTTTGTACCTACTTCTTACTTAACTTTAAGTCGCAATTAAAATATATAAATTTAGTATTTTTTAAACAAAATATTAATCTGTATTCTTGATTGTGGCAATAATGTGCATTAATTTCCTATTTATTAAAACAGTTCATATTTAGGAGATTAAGTTATTAACACGTATTTTGTTATTGGGTAACTGAATGTATAAACAATAGATGTTCATATGTATATATTGCGACGTTTTGCCAATCGCCAACATAGTTGACCTATGTTAAATCTCGCAGAACATTGAATTTTACGATTGTGTATCTAAAGTTTGATATTTTTTTCTCATATAACAACGGACCATAATTATCATAATGCCATACAATACTGTTCAAGAAAATCTACAATTAACAGTGCATATTTATGGAACATTACCTTTCACCATATATACATGTAATTTATACAAGAGAATCATTATCAAGATCCATTTCTTCTACGGTGATATAAAGTCCTTCCTCTTCATATGTGGATTCATGTTTTGCTAAAACTTTTAGTAATGGTCGCAATTTCATCCACCATTGATATGTTGGAATGCGATGCCTGGAAATTTTATTTTATCATATTAGTGAAAATTTTCAATACATATTAATATTAATGTGTTTTCGTTGCTCACTCAAAATCCGTCACTTCGAGGAGTTCTGTAAAGGGTGTAAATCTATACTGTCTTCGCACAATACCAATCATAACTGCACTATCAGCATCCATCGTTGTTATTTTACTGTCTGCATTAGAATATTTTTTTAGTTGTTCGGTAAACCATTCAACTGCTTTAGAACCCATTTTTGTACCCAAATTTCGATCGAATGGAGTCGGTGAACCACCTTGCTGCATGTGACCTACAAGAAATTTTTTAATTTACTATTTATTATTATCTAAAATGTTAAATAAAATAAATTATTTATTGAACATGTACCAATAATATTCATTCTACAGCTGAACAGACCCTTTCCTTCTTCACTAAAGAGTCTCTGCATAAAATCTGTACTGTAATTCAAATTAGCACTTTCATTTCTTAAAATAAGCCCTCTCTGTACACCTTCAGACATTTTCGCAGCCATTGCAATGACATCTTGATTTAAATCTTTAATATTAAACTTTTCTTCGAAAATGTACGCTGCATCAGCTCCTCCAGCTAACCCAGCTACAGTAGCTAAATAACCACAATATCCACCCATAGTTTCAATAATAAATACTCGACGCTTTGTACCCTGTGCCGATTGACGGATTCGATCACAGATCTAAAAATAACATAAGTACATTGACGAATTGGCATTTTGTCTTAAAATATCTTTATTATGAAATAATACATACAATACATGAAATCTTACCTCTGTAATTTCATTTAAAGCAGTATCACAACCTAACGAAAACTCGGTTCCTGGAACATTATTGCTAATAGTTGCCGGAATCATAGCAATAGGAATTCGAAATTCTTCAAATTTGTCCCTAGCTTTAAAGAAGGTAAGTCCTGTTTGATAACCCTTTTAAAAAACAGAAACAAAATTATATGATTATAATAAACAATTGGCTGTTTTGAAAACTATAGCTTATAAGTGATCTTAAAAGACCACTACCTCGAATCCTCCTATAATAAGCAAAGCTTGAATTCCATATTCTTTGAGTTTTTGAGCAATTTGCGGTAATTGATCTTCCTTCGGCGGTGTACGTTTAGTTCCTAAATAAGCACCACCTTGTGCTACCCAGCCAGTGACAGAAGGCCAATCCATTAATTTAAATTTTCCAGCCATCAGGCCAAGTATTCCATCACAAATACCATAAACCTAAAAAAAACTTGAGATCTATAAAATATATCATTATAAACGAATGTACTAATTTTTAAGACAGTACCTTGTCACCTCGATAAATACAGTTTCTAACGAAAGATCGCACCGCAGCATTCATACCGCAAGACGGTGAGCCAATATGCATTACGCCCAACGTATAGTGATCCTATAACAAAATTTAGTTTTAACATTCTGGTAGAATTTCATATGAATTCATGCAGCGTGCATATGAAAAAACAAACATATTCTGTTTAAGAAGCTTTAAAATGCTTATATTTACGTCTATCCTAGCAGAAATATTTGTTTAATTTAAAAAGAAAAAAATTATGTAATAGCATCGAAATTTAAAAATTTGTCAATTCACTTATTTACATAAAGTGAATTGTTAATTTAGAAAGAAAAAACGAAAATGTTATAAAAGCTGTTTCACAAAGCATCAAAATTTGATATGTGGCAAAAATATATACACTCATAGTTGTTTTTTTTTCAACACAGATTTACCTTTGTTAATGTGCGGCCTTTAATTTCCTGAAGCAATATTAAATAGAAGATATAATAAAGGTAAATCTCGATTTTTATTATGTACTAATTATCAGAACTAAAAGCCTTCTGATGCTTTCTGTGGTTCATTATGTATTTACTCGAATTATTTAAAATTTATTTTTAATAATTATCTATCTAAAAGTTTAATAGAAGGCTTTAAGTTCATGTTGACGTTTATATTACTTATATAAGTGCAACATACCTTACTAGGATCGTAATCTACAGGTGCCTTTAGACGGGTAAGCATCTTATATGTTTCTAAATTACGAGCAAATCCCCTAAAAACGTGTATAAAGTGTATTAGAATAAAATTTTAATTCAAATATATAGTATTGAGAATTTTAATACTTCAGCGTACTTTCCACGAAGTTGAACAGCAAGATCCCAATTTTTATCTGCCATAGCTTGTGCTACAGCTTTAGTACGACGAACACATTCCATAAGAGGTAATCTAACAGCTTGATTGCCATCCAGTGAAACAACACATGCTTCAGTGTCTGGTGTTGCTTCCATTAATGCCATTACTGCTTCTGCTCCCATTCGACATCCCTATTATTAATAAATTTACTATTAAATTAATACAATATTTTTGCTTCCAATATATTATCAAAGAAATTATTTCATGGTATTGGTCATACTAATATAATAACTAACCAGAACTCTATCAAAAGCTGATGGATTACCGCCTCTTTGAACATGACCAAGGACGGTAATCCTTGTGTCTTGCTGCAACTTTTCTACAACAACTTGACGAACCTTTTCTGCAGTAATCGGTTCGCCATTTCTATCTACCGCACCTTCCGCTACAATAATAATATTAAGTCGTTGTCCAGTGAGTCTTTCCTGAAAAATGCATTTTATAATTATTATATTTCTTTATACTTTTTAGCTGTTATAAATTGGTAGATATATATAAATATGAAGACCGTTTACAAATTAAATTTAATTCAAAAAGGAACAAACTGAAAATAATGAAGTAAATAGCAATCCAAAAATTTCTGACATTAAAATTTAATCTTATCATTTAAAGATTAAGTGATTAATGAAATTTAAAAGTAATTAAACAATATTATTTATTATGGGACTCATTAAATGAGCATAATATTGTACTCCAACACAGTATAAAATACAATTATAAACAAATTATAATGGACTTACCAATACAAGTAAATCAAAATCAAAATTAAAATATCTAATATTTTTCCTCTAACTAGTAAAACAGAAAGAACATAAATTTCAAGCAAAACATTGTTATGTGATTGTAACACTACAATCAATGACACATATAGATAATGATACAGAACCATTTAAAAAATTATAATAAACAAATAAATAAATAAAAAAAGGGAAGGATTTGCCAACCTGTAACAATTTTTTGCATAATTTGTTTGGCCAGTCCTGTTCAGGTGGCCACTCTGGGATGAACACAAAATCAGCTTCACAACATATGGCTGTTACTAGAGCCAGGTAACTGTAATAGCATGTTAGAAAAGCAAGCTAAAAATATTACATTACAGAAATCATACACTATAGTATAGTAAAATGATGATTTGCACTTTGGACTGACAAGAATATAAACACGATAATAAAGTGATGTTACTAGTAAAACAGTACAAAAATACAAAATTTCTAAAAGTTTATGTTTTTATAATAGGGCTTTACTGCTGAAAAGAATTTGCAATGTAAATGGCCAGAAACTATTTTTGCATATCTTAACTATTTTGGTAAAGGAGCAGACACATATGTAATGTAAAACAAAATAAATTTAATACTATATAGTCTGCCTAACGAATTTTGCATTATAGGAAAGCATGACTTATTAAGTAAAATATAATGATTGATCGAAGACGTGCCTGTCGCACCGCTTTGCAAACCTCCTCAATCCAATCACCAGTCGGCGGTACTTCAGGTATAAAGCAATAACATGCTTCAGAAGATAAACTTGACGATAATGTTAGATACCTGAAAGACTGTACTTTCTTCATCATGTTCACGCGATATTAAATTACTTTATTAAAGTATATTCATGTCTTAAATTAAAAAGTCAATTACAAATGAATTTTTTGACTCATTTAATTTAATATTTAACTGAAAGAGTTAGAGTTGCAACACTGACATCATAATTAAATAATCAAAAATACACAAAAAAAGGAAAACAAATTGTTGAAGTTGTTAAATTAAGTTAGCAGGGAAACAACACTGTAACAATAAATTTAGAAAATTCCTAAACAACGTGCCTGCTCCAATTTTTTACATAATTTATCAGGCCAGTCAGCAGGAGGTGGTGACTCCGGACAGAAAACATAATCTGCCTCTGCAGATAAAGCACCCACAATTGCCAAATACCTATCCAAAAGGTTGTTAGATTTGTAAAGAATAATACGAAAATAGATGTTTTTTTAATTCATAAGATATTATGGCTGAATTTTTTTCTATTGAAAAATACAACTCTTTTTTAAACATAACTATATTCTTAATTTCCTTCCTTTATTTTCAAAACGAAAATATTTGAGATTTGACATTTCACTAGTTGCGGGTAGACAACTTACCCGCAATGTCGACCCATCACTTCCATTATAAATGTCCTTTGATGAGAATATGCAGTACTAACAATGGCATCGATACTTTCGATAATACGATGTAACGCAGAATCCGTACCAATAGTCATGTCGGTTCCACAAAAATCGTTATCAATGGAACCTACCATACCAGAGATATGTAAATGTTGGTACTTATCTGCTTGTTCTGAAGTAATTTCTCCTAAATAGACAAAAATAATAAAATAGTAATGTATATATAAATATATAATATGGAAATAAGTTTTGTACCTATACTGTTTTTCACTCACCTGCTTCAGCTAATTCTTTTAATAGGTCTGGCCATTCTTCTTTAAACAGATTTGCACCAGTAAGTGAGCCATCACCACCTATTACTACTAAATTGGTAATTCCACGAGTTACTAAATTTTTTGCAGCTCTCCTACGACCAGCACGTTCCCTGAAGTCTTTGCATCGAGCAGATCCTATTACTGTGCCACCCTAAAATACGTCATTGTAATACTTTTTATTGATCTCAACAAAATGCATAATAATCAAAATACATACTCTATGAATGATACAGGAAACGGATGACCAATTAGCTTCCACAATATTATTTCCACCATCTACCATACCCTGATAACCTTCTTTAATGAAAAAGACTTTACACCCTAGATAAATACCCATTCTAACAACTGCTCGAACTGCTGCATTCATTCCTACAAAATAAATGTTATTATTGAAATGTAAATAATAAAATATCAATCAATATATATTTTTATTTTATTCTAATTAACTAATTTTTTACCTTGAGAATCACCTCCACTGGTAAAGACTGCTAGACCTTTACCTTTATGACTACCAGGTTTTATAAACCTTTGTGCTGCTAAATCTTCTGCCATTTTTGATGCAGGGCACTCGTATTTCTGGAATATAACTTTCTTTCTAACTACTACCTTGATTTTAATTTAATCTTTTTTATAAGAATACATCATACATTTAAAATAATTTGTTTTATTAACAAATATTCATCAGCTTATCTCTTTCATTATTACTGCAAGAACAAAATATATATTTCTATCACTAATAATTTAGTTTGGGATCATTCTTGTTAGCACAAAAAAAATAAACCAAGAATATAATAAGCCAAGATACCTTCTCCTATTTATATCACCTTTCCATCAATGTATGAAACATGAAAAGTATATATTAAAGAAATGTGCTATAACCATAATATTTTCAACTCACTTGTGGAAAAATCATTGATATTTCCAAGTTTTGAACATGTATTTTCGTTCTTTCATTAGTGCAACTTTCATCTATGGGTAAAACTGTTTTACTCATAACACAAACATTTGTTTCTGTACCTTTTAATAAATTTTGTTCTTTTTCATCTAATCAAAAGAATTTATATTATTTTTCAAAATTCTTATTTATATTTTAATAATGAAATAAATTTTATAATTTTAATATATTACTTTGTATTAAAATTAAGGAATGAGAGCAAAGATTTTCATCTTTTAATTTATTTGCGGCTGTGCAAATGCATAACATGTCATCATAATTCTCAGACATGTTTTAAAAAATAAATACACAAGATTTTTAAACAGAAATTAAAAAAGTAATTTCTTATATCCTACTATAAAATATATAACCTAAAATAACATAAACTATTAACATTGTAAACTATATCTATTGTCATCACATGAATATAGCTTTTAGTTAACTTAAGTAACTTAAGTAACTTAAAAGAATATTTGTATAATAATAATAATTACTTTTCCATATACATAATATATTCTTCACATTACAATGAACATTGTCCTTTTATAACATAAAAGTGAACATTATATCTATAGCTTAATTGTATCTGATTAAAATTATAATCCAAGAAAATAATGATAAGTATACATAAAACGTAATCTTAAAAAAGATTGCAACATAAAACGTCTTCGGTAGTCCTTCGTATTTTAAAATAAAATAGCATGTGTTTAAAGAATCAACGGAATCCTGGCACAGTCTCAAACTACTGTGCATCAAAACATCAGAACGACGATGATGGGTACAGATTACATTATTAGAATTAGATTATTTAACAATATCTTGGTGTATGAGAACCGAGCGCCAAGTTAATTTAAAAATATATATAAGTTAGTTAGAGTTAAAATAACTAAATTCATTCAAAAAGTAATAAAAAATAATAGTCTCTCGTAACATGTACACAAGGTAACGTCACCCTGTCACTGACAACTGGTCACTAAGTTATTTATTATTTGCAAAAGATATTTCAAAAAAATTAAATGCTTTTCAACTTACCTAATACGTATATGTAACCAATTGTAATGACAATTGGAAGGGAAATAATTATCTTCTAATATTTAAGTTGCCTGTACTTAAAGATTCCGTGGTAATCAAACTTAACGTCAGACACCACTTTCGTGTCGAGTCCGACTAAAACTGAAGGTGACCTTTACGTGTGTTCAGCACATCACCCCCACCACTAATATTTGTTAACTCCACACCCCACTACTTCCTATGTAGAATTAAATTTAGAAAACGGCCATAGATGGTGTTAGCGGTACATATGATGACAACCAATACGACGCCTTCTTGTAGCCTCGTTTAATTCCTGAAAACTATTTAAAATTTTACTTACTATAAATTTTTATAATATTATACACTTTTATTTTTGTTAAAATCAAATTAATTTAGATATGGCTTACTATATGCAAATATTTATCGATATGTTTAATAAAATTTTTTCTACGCCTACTCTTTTGTTGTACATTTTAAAATAATAAAGCGTACCTTAATTCAACCATCATTTTCGCTAGATTGTTATTGACATACGACCGTTCGAAGTTAACGCAATTCACTCTAATAATAATCTGAGACAAAATGAGCCTTGAACGTCAAATAACAATATTTTTACGCTTGTTCTAGTAATGAATCATTTAGTTATTTTTATTTTTAATCACGTCATTTAAAAGTACAAAGATCGAAATACTTATGTTTCTTATACCTTTCAACAAATCGAGATTTCGTCAGCCTTTAATGAAAAGCTTTGATGACGACTTATACATACAATGATTAATCAACAGTCAGGTTACAAGGTAATGAATAATTTTTCATTTTTAAATAATTGAATTAATAATAGTGCCGAAAATAATTATCCTTCGTAAAGTAGATATTACTATTAGACATTTACAGTGTAATTTTAACGTTATGGTATGTAAGAGAAATTATATTGCATTTGCTAATTCATTTTCGTAAGAACTGAAAAGAAGTTATATTTCACTCACCTTGTACTCCTTAATTCTTGAAAAATCATGCATCAATAATTTATTAGCATCCTTTAAATTTTATTTACGGGTTAATTTCAATCAAAATTTGTTACGTATTTTTACTTTAATCCTAATTCAATGTTTATTACTTGTTGATCGATTAAAACGGTGTTAGTCTGGTCTACACCAATTAGGTCAACGTATGTGTAGCAGTCTTACGGCCGTAGAACGGTGAAACAAATCAATTATTGGTTATGGTACGCATTTCATAATTTTCTTAATCTCAAGACATATTTGACATAAAATACGAGTGAGCGAAGAATATAACGTTAAAATATCACGAACTATTATTCAATTGATCCAATTCTACGCAACCGATTGCATTTGAGAAAGAGAGAAAAAAAAGATAGAGATTAAGAAGAGAAAATTGAAAGAAAATACGAAGCATCTATCTATCAACTATGACGATCCCTAAAATTTGTAGAAATTTTGAATAATTATAGTAGATTCTTTTACTATGAGGAAGGAAACAAATAATATAAGTAAAAAATACCTAAAATAACGCGATAAGAATACAAGGATCTACTACACATCGATACTTATTAAAAGCCAACTAAATTTCTATATTTTTGTAGACGAATATACAAACATATACATTTTGGTATAAACTTTGAAAGTTAGTAAGATGTACAAAGACATCGCGAAACTATTGAACAGCTACGTTCTTAATTTTAATATAGATTACCAAATTGTTGAAACACTGTTTTTGCTTTTATTTCAAATTGGTTAAGTTAAGTAGGTAGTGTTAATACACAATCTGTTTCATTTAAAACCAGTCCCCTCCACTTCTAGGCGTTTATTCGTTGGAATTAGCATCGAAAATGATATCAATTTCCGTTTCATATCCAATTGAACCTAATATTTTATCTATTTTCTAATTTTCTTCAATATATGCGATGACTTTCGAATCAGCGTTACTGAAGATAATTATGACAAAACTAGTGAACATGAAAACGGTAATAATAATACTAATTGTAACGAAGAATTCTTATTATATAGGAACATTGTGCTTATGTCTGCCTAGCCTCTCAAATGAAGTTCTTGAAATCTTAAAATGTTTAAAATACTGTTAAGAATGTAAATGTTACATTACGTTTTTGGAATTATTGACTCAATATAGAATATATGACTCTCCCAGAACCTGATAATACTGCAAAGCAGGACAATCGAGGTTATGGCTTTTCTTTTTTCCGAGACATTTTATCAGAATTTATTATTTCGTGTAAACGTTTATAATAATTATAATTTACAATTACGATGATTGATGATAAATACAAAGAGAACAACATAATTTGGAACAAGAAAACTAGGAAAATTCAGCGGATGAATATTTAAGTTTTGCGATAGTTAGCTTTTTCCACAGAGAGAGAGAGAGGGGGGGGGGAGAGAGAGAGAGAGAGAGAAAGAGAGAGAGAGAAATTTTATGAATCGAAGTACACGCTCATTAAAAATTGAAGGACACTCCGTTGTTATCATACTATGTTGTAACACAGTAATAGCCAAATTGGTAAACTTAACTTTTTACAATGGTCCAGTAAAAATTAAATAGGAAAGGGACGAAATAAGGGAATTATAAAAATTATACATCACCTCTTTGTAACCAGTGAGAGATCCTCACTCTCTTTATCTACAAAAGAAATTTGCGACGATGTTGTTAATAAAGAAACAACATAGTATATACAATTATATACTCGAAGAACTAAAAGGTCTAAAAAATAAAAGAAAGGGCACAAACTAATTGCAAGAAATCAATGCTTCATGTAGAAATAAAGATAAAGGGACGAATATCGATAGGACATCGATGGTTTAGGAATTCCAAGAAGGTCAAAGAAGAAGAAAATGTAACTAAATATTACTAAAGACGCGCTGTGCAAGAACGAGACCGGTATTAAAGACACGTTACCTGAACAGAATGGTGCTAATTTCTTTTTGCGTAATATCTACGCGAACTCGCTCAGCTAATCCATTTTTAATATTTAAGTCTCTCTCGGAAACTTTTCTGCGTAGTTTTATCGTATCATTCTTGTTTTTCAGTCTCTCTTGCATCGGTAACTAATACTTGTGTAAAATAATAGGAAAAACATGTGCTTCATTTAATGCTAAGAAAATAAAGTTGTCAATCGTAGTTTTTTATACATTACTTTTGAATAAAATCGAATTCACGGCTATTATTATGAATCCCCGACATAACAAACACATGAAAAAATCTATTCGAAATCGATTTTATGGCCACCTTCGCAAAATCGACTCATTTTCGTACTTGCACTTCGTTCATTCATCCTCTGTTGCGTTCAATGCGACAGAAATGAACACATTGAAAAATACAACACACCAAGGAAACGTTTACCCACACAACACACGTTGTAATATAGATAATCATTATTTGTTTCCATATGGTAAACATTTATGTATATTGTATGTGGTCTCTGTTTGCATATGTAAGTCCACGCCTGTGTGTTAGGGTAAGCGCGCGTACTTTACACACACTTAAAAGTATCCATGCACACGAGACGAAGAATACGTCAGAGTTCATTCTACCAAGGCAGGTAGATTAGGACCGAAATGGAATGGACCGAACCAGAGGCGGATGGTGGATTTTCAAGGACTTAAACCGATTTCTAACAACAGAAACAGAGTAAAAGGAAACGAAAGCGAACAAATATTTAACGTTTATTTATTTTTAATATTGTAAAAAAGAATGATAGGTTTTAACATAGAAACAAATGGAATTACGTTTATTTGATCGCTGAAAATTAGGAATCGTTACTTAGAATTTAAGTAAAATACAAAAAGGACTTGTCGTAATTCTCAAATAATTAGAAGCACTTGATTCATACATATATACATATTAATCCGCCCCTGGACCGAACGTATCCGTTGCATTTGGACGCATCGATTTTAATTTATCGTTTAACTTTTTCCCATTTTTAAAATGGCAACGTACGTCCCTTCTACCGAGGTTTCGGTGGAGCCGATCATAGACCGTTATACGTCTTTGATCTGCCTCTAGAATCCGTCACCCCGAGACACCAGAAAGAAACCGCTTTGAATTTGTGGTGGTGGTATACGTGATCGATCAAGATTTATAACGGAGCCTCAATCCCTCGGAGGAAAAAAAAAGAAAAAAAATTATATATATATATCTGAGAACTGCACGTTCTTCTTGTGAACCGAATTCATAAATAATGCTCTGCTTAGAAGACATTTTGAAAAGTTATTATATAAATTTGCAAAATTGCGGGATGTAACGAATTATCCTCGAACTCTATCGACAATTTTCACGAGATCGATCATGCCTACAAAAATGAATATCATATATATATATATAATATATATACACGCATACACTCACGCACATACATATATACAAACGTATAGATGCATGCATACGTGCGTATGTATGTCAAGGGGAATATCGGAACAATATAATTTTTTATACGCGTACATAATTTGTTCTCGTTTTCTTCTTTTCCTTTCTTTTATCGCGACATTAGTGAGCAAGTGCCTGGTAAATATCTGTTGTATACATATTCTTGTGTATAATATATGCATATATATATTATAACATATATACGGGAGATAGGGGAAGAAAGAAAGATAGAAGAGAGGAGAGGAAAGGCGAAACGAAGGAGAGTGGATAACGAGAACAAGAGAGACACAAAGAGGAGAAAAAGATACAGAGCGATAGAATTAGAGCTTGTAAGAACGAGCGAAAATTCAGGACATCAGAAATCTAGAAAGAAATATCTTAAAAAATCGTCGCGTATCGATTGGCCGTTTTAAAAACCAAAACTAGATATTTCCTTCCTTCTTAGACATTTGCGCGCTAGCAACGGACGGTCATGGCATACGATGAATAAAATTGTATTTTTGGAGTTGTGTGCTTCACTCACCTCGATGATACAGCAACTACGATAACAGCACAAATTCAAATTTTGAAATAAATATATAAAAACAAAAAAACGAGTAATACTTTCCAGTCGTTTTGAACAATTCAAATATAAATCAGATACATACGCACACACGCGCGCGTGGACGCAAACACACACGAAGAATACAATGGAAAGAAGGAAACGGATATGCACACAAAATGTAGGATCGTGTGCTTGTACGCACGTGTGTACGTGCAGAGTTTGTTAAATACTAGTAACGTGCAATATGTAAAAAGTATTAAATGTAAAAATTAAGTCACCACTGATGTTGTGTTGGAACTTAATAACTTAATGTATTTTTACTCTCCTTTCTCCTCCTGCGTTCTTCCCTTCGTATAATAATATCGTACTTGCTAGACAATGTGAAATTTAATTTAATGACAACTGGATATAATGTAATTAGATTCATGCGTGCTTTTTTCCTTTGACTTCCTTTCTTCTCGAATCTCTGTTTTGTTTAGCGATACTTTAGATGGTAAATAGTGAACAGCAGATCTGGGAGTAGTAACAGTGTTTCGTGGTCGTTTTTCGCATCCCATGTCTCGTCTTAACAATGAAATCAACTATTTTTTTGTTTCTACACACCCCTCAAAGACTAGTTTATTCAACGCTTTTCTTCAGTTGGTCGTGGTGTCAATAGCATCATTTACGTTCAATCGTCTACCAGCAGCGCTCTCTCCCTCTCTTTCTCTCTCTCATTTTTTTTTTTATAGCACACATATATAATCAAAGAACATTTTTGTTCTCTATTATACTCATCTATGCTATCTCTTCCTCATCAACGTTGCACGACGCGACATGGTCTGCGAAATTTTATCCTGTCCTTTCCTCTGTTCATCCACAATTTGCTCCTTCCTGTTCTTCCACACAAATACGAGTCGATACGATTCCCTCGGATAAACTTGTTGCCAGAGACCGAGTAATTCTCACGACTCGACCGCTTCCTTTCTTTAAGGGTCATATATGGCGCAGCAACATAACATTCTACGTTAATTTTGCATAAATTCACTAATTTTTTGTTTCGCTTTTGTTACTTTTTCTTCATTTCTCTTTGCCCCCCTTTCTCTCTCTGTTCCCCTCCTGTCGAAGGCTGACACTCTTGTTTTAAAGTCAAACATTCGAATTTTAAATTTCCCGCGAGTAGCAAATAGCAATTATACTCAGCGACCAGTACGCGAATCGATCCTTCAGGAAAGGATTCGGTCGAGAACTAGATTTTCTCGTGTTCAAGCTTTCGAACCGGGCTTAACAGCTGTGGCGGTGGCGTTGGCAGCAATATACGGTCGCACATTGGAACAAAGAGGTCACGACGACTTTCAAGAAGGAGATCAAGGAAATAAGGATTCGGAAAAAAGGCGGTGATGTTTTTATGAGTGTGGAAGGAAGAAAGGTAGGAAGGGAGGAAGGAAACCTGAATAGAGGATGAGATAGAATAATAAAACGGAAGAATAAGGAGCAATTTAAAATAGACAGAACGATAGAGATTGGTAAACGGAATGAGAAAGAGGAAAGAAGTGATAGAGAAGAAGAGAGGTGGGTGGAAAAAAAAAGGAAGAAGGAAACGAGGTACGCGAGGGACGAAAGGACAGGCGAATGGATAAATCGATCTCGGATGGATGGATGGGTGAGCACTTCAAGGGACGGGGGGACGATAGAGAATAGGATGTTCTTATTAGGTTAGAAAGGACTTAAGCTTAGGAAGGTTAGTTATCTCCACTCTCCTGTGCTTCGTCCGCGTCACCCTGTGTGTCACTGGTCCAAAGAGTGAGGTTGTCGCGCAAAAGCTGCATAATTAGCGTGGAATCTTTGTAGCTGTCTTCGTTAAGTGTGTCCAACTCTGCGATCGCATCGTCGAACGCCTGAAACGTTTATGCGCAAATATTAATTTCACGAAACGATCGATTTTGTTTCTATTACATTACACACATGACTCTATTCAGCAATCGCGCTAAAAACTACAAAACTCATATTTGTTCAATCACGCGAGATCACACGTTCGTGCAAAGCATCAATCAATTTTGATTAGACATAGAAGATATTGTGAACATATGAATAGTAAATGCGAACGATGCGGAATGGTTACCGATACAGTGGAGACTCGTTATGACAACCGTCATACCAAGTATCGAAGTAGCGTTTTCTTATGTTTTACTTTTAACGGGTTAGTATACACTCAAAAACATAGCATGAACCGTACAATATTACGACACACTGATATATATATATATCATAAAAGATAGATTTCTTTGTTTAATATAAATGTAAAGTAGTCATCCAACCAAGCAGCAAATTGTCTATTATTCCTAACCTGTTTGGCAAGATGACAAGCTCTAGCCGGAGAATTAATAATTTCATAATAAAAAACAGAGAAGTTGAGTGCAAGACCGAGTCTGATGGGATGCGTAGGCTGCATTCTTGCCTTTGCTATGTCAAACGCTTCTTGGTACGCTTTCTGTGAATCCTCGACTACCGCTGTAATGCAAACCGGGAAACCCAGATTATAACTTTCATAAATTTCCAATTATCACCTTTGTTCAGGTACATCTATATGAATTTGTAACGTATGTAATAAGCGCGCAGACGCGCCATGTTCACGTTAGGATCGGAAAGGATGAAAAAAGGGAAAAGGAAACGTAAGAGTGACTACCCATCCCCTGTACGCAACTCACTTTCACGAGTCAAGCGGTATTTTCACAATCGCGAACACGAGGAATCGACCAAGTTCGATAGCATGTCAACATGTTGAAAAAATGAAAGCGTCTTCCTAACCGCAATATAAGGTAAAATCACATTTTGCCTCCACTGCATCACCACCACTGTCCTTCTTATTGTATCTTCTCGCGATTGCTGTAAACTATCGACATCATCCTCGGTTTCATAAATTATACCTGTTTGGCCAGCTGGCAGGCCTTGTCTGGTGAGTTGATGATCTCGTAATAAAAAACGGAGAAGTTGAGTGCAAGACCGAGTCTGATGGGATGCGTAGGCTGCATTCTTGCCTTTGCTATGTCAAACGCTTCTTGGTACGCTTTCTGTGAATCCTCGACTACCGCTGTAATGCAAACCGGGAAATCCAGATTACAATTTCTACAAACGTATACATAAAGCGTGACCTCCCTTTGTCGCGATGTATACATAAGGACATCGGAATAGGAAGAATGAAAAGGAAACTAGGAAATAACACGAACAACCTATTCGTGTGGCTTTTACGTGAAACGTTTACAAAATTCGTTATAGTATATGCGAACGTACTATACACCGTTATGCAAATAAACAAAAAGAGAAGAAAAAAAGACGAAAAACGGAAAAAAAAAAAAATTAAAGATTCGGTAGACATGTTAAAAAGATAAAAGTGCCTCTTCCTCCGATCCATAAACGATAAAGACGAATCATGATTTTGACTCCACTGCATCATCACCATCCTTTCGCATCTTTTCCGCGATTGCTGTAAAGTCTATTATCGATATGCGTAACAATCCTCGAGCCTTTATGAATTATACCTGTTTAGCCAACTGGCAGGCCTTGTCTGGAGAGGTGAGGATCTCGTAATAGAAAACGGAGAAGTTGAGGGCAAGACCTAGCCTGATCGGGTGGGTAGGCTGCATCTTTGCTTTGCTGATTTCGAACGCATCCTGGTATGCCTTCTGGCTGTCGTCTACCACGGCTGAATATATTACGTGCAAAATTATCAGCAAAATTTCAATCTATTCGTGATCGTCGATATTTCGAATTTAACATCGATGGTGCCTCAATATATGGTGTCTTTAATGTTTCGCAGATAATCGTAATGATGATGATGATGATGATGATGACGACGATGATGATGATGATGATGATGATGATGATGAAGACGACGACGACGACGACGACGACGACGACGACGACGACGAGGATGAAGATGAAGATGAAGATGAAGATGAAGATGATGTGATAATGAGTAATAATAATGATAATAATAATGATAACAGTAATAGCAACACTGATATTAAATGATTTAATATACGTTTAGATGATAATTGATGCAATTTTACGGAACGTGTAATTGTGCTTTGGTAAATTTCAAACTAATTACGAAACAAAGGATACCGCTGGTGTATTTTGTTGTGCGAATTTAAAAGCAAACATACTTAAATAAGATAAAACATGGCAAACGTTTTTAACATTACCAAAATGAAAAGTAGAGATATACAGCGTTAAAATACACTGATATTTTAAAAACGTTTTTTCTTTCTGTGATATATAGAAACAGAAATTCCGATATGCGATGGATGTCACGATGTAATTTTTCAACACCACTTAAATCCAAGAATGCGTTAGGGAGTAGTTTCATTGAAGAACATCTGCCGTTGCAGCTGCGCTTTCCATTTTCTGAAGTACAACTACGAGGGCGGGCACAGGTACGAGAGATCATTGTGCGAAATCTTTCTACTCGAAGAAAGACCCACATCGACTCACACAATGTCAGATTACAAAAAAAGTCTCTTTGGCATCGTATTTACTTTCAAAATACCGTTATACATCATTGAAGCGTAATAACGCGAACAAACGTGTATATTGATATTTTGGAAAGGCGTAGATGAACAATTCCAGCCAAAAATGGTTAATCGTAATCGGTAAAACTATAATTGTGGAGTTAGTAATTTGTCACATTGTCATGTACATACCATTTCTAGTTTCTCCGGTAGCGACTTCTGCGAGATACCTGTAGTAGTCGCCCTTCATCTTGAGGTAGAATACTTTACTCTCGGCACTACTAGCCTTGGGGATCAGGTACTTATCAAGGAGTCCCTAAAATATCGACAGCAAAATTAGTCTTTTCATGTTTTCCTTTTATTTCAGATACTTATGTCAGATAAATGGTCAATCTACGTAGCAGTGAAAATGTTATTTGTACAAATGACACACGACGCGCGTCGAATGACTAAGAAACTCGACGGCGACGGCTTCTTTCCTTTTCGCATATTTCGGAATAATTGAAATTTTCTTCGTTTACGATACCGATTAAGAATAATAAAATACGTTTTGTTATACTTCCGAACCGATGAGAAAGGACCCGAGACGAGCAACTAGGCGTCGAGTAATAAACGAATCACGTGAAATTCAAACCACCAACGACGACGATGCTTGTTTCTCAACTATGGGAATACGTAGACGCGACAAAAAGGATGTAAAAGGTGTAAGGCGACCCGTTGATGAACACCAAAAGTTAGACTCTGCTTTGCAAACAATCCATTTTCCTAGTCAGAGAAGCCATCGCCCAGAACAGACTGTAACCATCGCTTAATCGCGTGACTTTTGTCACGCTTCCGCGATTCGTATGTTACCAAAATCACGCACGCGTAATTGGTTCAAGCGATGAAGAAAAGATAAATTCTTACCAATACATCATAACAGATTTCACGTAATTCCTTCTCAACCTTTTCCCGGTATTCCTTAGCCATTTGTTGTTTGCGCTCGGAACCTTCGGTTTTCTGCTCAATGGAGGAGATGACTCGCCACGAGCTACGTCTTGCACCGACAACATTCTTGTACGCTACCGACAATAAGTTCCTTTCTTCGTTCGATAACTCGACTCCAGTTTCGGTGACTGACTTCATCGCGGCTGCCATATCATCGTACCTCTCTGCCTGTTCGGCGAGCTTTGCACGTTGTACCAATTCCTCCTTGTCCACGGACATTGTATTGGCTGGAAAGCAAAAAGTTCCAATGTACATAAAAGAAAAATCCTGTTTCGTGCAATTTATAAGATATAGAAAGTCGTTAAGAAGTGAGAGTGAGAGTGATAGAGGCGGGAAATAAGGAAGATTCGTAATGTACATCGCTAGAAAAACGTGTAACGATGCAGCATCGTTGGATTAACACAACGCAACTTCAATGTCGCCGAGTTCATTTTCTCATCTATCCGGGAGTCGTTCGTAGGCACGTGAGAATAGATTTCACCGACGCGTTTAGAACACAGGATGACGTACTCTGGTTGGGCGCGCATGCGCACGCGCACACGTACTCCGTCTGACCTAACTGGCCTCGTTCGACGTGAACGATATCCGCACATAGATCACGAACATCGTGACCATTCCTCCCCCTATTTCTTCCTAAAGGAACAGCTGCTCTTTTCTCAAAATTACACTTGAACAGCTGTTTCGAGAGCATAATCAAAGACATTTCCTTTTACCTGGCATGGTCACACCAAATGGTCATTGGCAGTGGATTTACCCGAAAGAGAATTTCGGCCTTCCTTGACCTTGACCATTGATGTCGTGAACGTTGTGCGCTTTTAACCTTGAACAAAACACTTTTACGATTCGAAGCTTACTATTCGCTAAAATTTATGCTGCTCATACGGTTAATGATGAACTTATTACGCGTGAAAACATTCCACGTTAAAAACTGCGACTTTCGATTAACTTTACGCTATTTTCGCTCATTTATATCGATTTATTAATGTCTCCGACCTGATCCATAACATAATCGATAAGTAGGGCTAACCAACTATCGCATTCTATTTTCATTCAAGAAGAGCGATCATTATCTCGTACATAGATTACCAGTCAAATATCGACTTGTCTAGCTTGCTTGAACGTTAATACCGATAGAATTTCGTGCATATTTGGTCAATCCTTGTATATTCGCGACATTTTTACAGACGATCGAAACGTTTGTTATAACGGTTAAAATATCGTGTAAAATAATCGATCTACACGCATGAATAGAAGACGAGAATCTCGAATGCAACGATCTCGACTAACATGGATATAATCATATGGCAACGATGAGTCACTACGTCGGACCGCGTTACAACGCCAAACCGTAGTAGGTACACATCTAAACATCTTGACTCCTTTTAACACGTTTCACGTTCGTCGACCGTACGCGCACGCGCTTCTGAGGGCTTCGCCTTCATATTTTTACGTTTATGCATTTTTCCGTGGATCTTCGCAAGATCCGCGGGCGATCGTCGAAATTGACTTCTTTGCGAGAAAATTTCACGTGAGGATGGATTCGTCGACAAGTTGATTAATTCATTAAAGGTATATAAACGAAAATAACTGCAGAGAATACGTGATGGTATCGGTGAGCCGTTTTTACATCAGCGTATCGCGTATCGCGTATGGCGCCCGATTCTCCCCCAATGAGTCACATACGACGTCGAGGAACAACGCTACGACGTAACAAGTAAATCTATATAACCTCATATATGGGGAGATTATTATTATTGCATTCAAGAATGAAAATAACGTGTCACGATTACACACCGGAAGCGATAACGACGCCTTACGTGCTTTTCTATGGATATCTAATAACGTTTCATTCGACTTTACGCAGTCACTTTCCACTCCCTTTCGTATCGATCATCCTCCTCTTTCTTCCTCGTACGCGCAAACTCTGTTCGATCCGCTTCACGATCTCGGTCTGCTCGAGTTTCCCATATTCCACGTTAAGCAAAGAAACTTAATCGTACCACTTATATATTCCTTCGGATTATCAGTCACCTGACTATTCGAAAACAGCATAGGCTTAAGGAAATAATTTTAGATGCGATTCGTTCTCATGATTCGAGTGAACGCAACAAAAATTGCTCCTTCCGTTGCTTATAGCGGTGGAAAAGACAAAATACGTTTTCTCCTTTGCACTATGCGATAGTCGTTAATCGTACGCGTTTGAAAATCGATAAAAATCGGTTTTAATGTTTAAACGTTGTCGTGACGTCTACCACGCGAATACAAGATGCGCAATTTTGAAAATGGGGTCGTCGATCGACTTCGCGTACTAGTAATTTCTTTAACGAAATTCGTACCGTGCTACTTAACAGATAACAAACTTGCGTTTTACTTGCGTGAATCGGTGAACGTTTGTATCGTCGCGCAACCATAAAGCGCTTCTAAATGATTTATCACGAAGTAGTAGCGAACGCGCAAGCGCACAATTTTCATAATTAACAGCTACCCAATTCGGACGAAAGATTGTTCGACGTGGCAAAACGGCGAATACGTTTCAAAATTTGTTCGCCTTTTTAATGCATTATCAGCCTGGTAAACAACAGTGACACCAGTTACGTCAAAAAATTGACGTATGAATCGTTATCCCTGCCATCATCGTCGTTCGTTCATTCATTCATTTCATACAACTATCCGTAGAACGTAAGCAAATATCGGGAAAAACAAGTCGTTTATTGTTGAGAATTGCGTAAAGAATAACGAAAACCAAGCACGAATTTCGTATTTAAGTATTTCCTGCACTCGATATCGATATCGGACTGTTTTCCATTGAATGGGAACGTACACGCATTGTCGAAAAGCTATCGCTCGTATGACATTAGAGGAAAAACGATCGATCGTAAATCGCGACCATGCGAGACATGTGCCCGTTTCAATTTGTTTCTCGTGTTCGTGTTCGTGTTCGAATACTCGCTAAAATGAGATCGCTGACTAGATTATTAATTTAACCGAGGTTCAATTGAATTCGAATCGGTCGAACGACACGTGAGTCGATACCACTAACCGAATCATCCTGACACCAAGCGGAGCACGTTGCGGTACGAGGTTAATTCTTTTGAAATTTCGTGTCTTCGCGCACGATACTTATCATTACGAGATCAGTCACCGACATACCACGATCCACGCGTGATCCGGTAGATCAGACGGAAGGTCAAGCAGCCAGATTCTTCTTCTTCGAAAACCCGGACGGAAATATTAAACCGGTAGGTGGTATTCAACGTCCTATATTTAATCGCGCGCAATCACCTGGCTTTAGGTTAGCAGAAGCTCGACGACACTGTTGCCGGATCTACTAGAGAACTGATGAGAAATCCTACGTTGCCAGTAAAATATTTCCGGCGCAAATTTTTCAAGCGGATCGCTAAACGCAACGAGATACAACTATTCGAGCCAAGTGTGATTTTCTTTCCAACTACTCTCGCTCAAACCTATATTTTTTACGCATTAAATACCCCGTAACAAACTATGTAATTATTCGTTTCGAAATGGACAGTGTTTTCTCCCGATTTATTCGTTAGGCTATCGCATTTTTCTCCCCTCTTTTTTCTTTCCATATCGTACTGTTTCTCTCACTACCGTTTTATCTCGTATGAACTTCATACTCGATCTTAGACGATTAACTTATTACCCACAATTTATATCAAACTGCTTTAAAAATCTTGCAAATGAAGTAACGAATTTCATAGTCATTTCATAGTAACAGAATTCTCATCGAAATGCCCAAATTTCAGGCGATTCTATAATTGAAATTATCAAATAAAAGTGATCGAAGATAAAGATGTCGTCCGAATTGAGAAACGTGACATCTTTGTCACGTTGATACAAGTACAAATTTTATCAGGCGACTCTTATTTATCTACGTCTATCTACATCGCGCTATACTACGTTTTCTATAATAAATTACCGTTCTTTTAAAAGACTTGCATGGCAACTAATATCGTTTGCATTTAAACCATTACTTTAGACATTAGAGATTTAAATTAGACATTTAATTAGTTACGATGCAATAATCGATACTTGGATAAATACGTGAACAAAAAGAAAGAAAGAAATAACCAAAGCAACGCGATCTTACAAAAAATTACACGAGGTTACCGTTTGAACGTGTTACAAGAGGAGGAAAGAGACATTCAATTTAGACACACAAAGTGGAAGCTTCCGTATGAGGTGAAGAGCAAAGCTCTCACTACAGACCGAAGGTCAGACGCGTGAAGCGATTCAAAATAAAAAAAAAAATTGCGTTCGTTTATCATGAATGGTTTGAGGTTATAGTCAACGTAGTCGCGTAGTTGAGCCGAAGAGGGAGCAGTCAAACGGAGCGCCACGGCGCTACTTTCACGAAGCGAGAGCGAAATTCTTCGTCTTTTCTCTCTCTCTCTCTCTCTCTCTCTCTCTCTCTCTCTGGTTTTCCTCCTCTCGCCCCCTAGCTAACACGCCCCGTCCTCGAAGCATTCACGACCGTTTCATGTCGCGATATGGACGAGAACAAGCCAGGACAAAGAAACCAACAACGGGAACACCTTGCTTCCGGCGAAAAACGAATCGGCGTCATTGCAGAGACCGCACCGTTCTATTTCTGCGTCGCAGTATTATACCGCAGAGATCGATAGCCAATTTACTTTCTCGATTCTTCGGTTCAATCAAAGGAAAATGCGACATGGATATGAAGTTTCTAGCATATTCTCTCGGCATAGTAACGGTTTGGGAAAAGGATGAAATAAAATAGATACGAAAGTAATCGTCTCTGTGGTGGCATGCATAAAAAGGACAGTTAGGTGAAGAGAAGACGTGGAGATAGAAAAAAAGATTCAAGTAAATGGAGAAGAACTGAAAAGATAGATAAAGCGTCAGCGAAGTAAAGACGCATAGAGTAAAAACGGAGCAACGATTCGTCGCAGTCTTACCTATAGTTAAAGTCTTTTGTACAATAAATACTTAAATAAATACACGATCAGCGTATTTCGTAGTTTCGCGTAAAATCGGGAGGGGGGCCGAAAACTGACTAGACTCTCGGTACTGCTAGTTCTTTTCTGTTCGGGGGGGTAAAGAGCGAGAACGTATTACGCGGAGAAACTACGCCGGGTCTTTTTCCTCAGTCACACTCAGTTACGGTACCACACATCCCTCAGTGACCACTCCCGCACAGTGACTGAGCCGGCAACGCTGCTCGTGGTGGGGACTCGGCGCGCCTCGTGCCAGGACTCGTCTCCATTCGGTACGAATCGTCACGGCTCGGTTTCTCTCGGTTTCTCTCGTGACCGAGCCGAAGTATTGATCGGTTCGCCCAGCATGGCCGGCTCAACGAGCTTGGGTGGGGCAGTGGTGCACGGATGTCCCTATCCCGGGACGCCAGCCATGGAATACGACGCGTTGTATTGTGCTGCGTTACGCAGCGCTGCGCGTTACATAGTATACACACATACTCTCACACCTTCCGCGTCTCTCTCTCTCTCTCTCTCTCTCTCTCTCTCACACACACACACACACACACACACCCACACACACACACCCACACACACACACATACCATATATTATTGCTTTTTTCTTTTTTTTTTTTTTTACATTTCTCCCTACCATATATTATCCATTCTTTCTTTCAAATAAACAAATCTTGTCTCGAAAAATGAATTTGGATAATTTCTCAAATTTAAAACTGGTATCAGTGAGAAATATACATGATCGATAAGTACGATAATTTTTTTGAATAATATGTGACACGCATATACCCACGCGCAAGATGCCGTACATCATTCTTTTTTCGTATTTTAATTCGTTGTAGGTTAAAAATTAAAACTACTGTTTGATATCGATAAGTATGCAAGAAAGTGAGCAGTCGATGGAAATCGATCGACAACGTAAAATCAAATTCTCAACATGGCGCGAGAACACGTGCATCGTCACGTGATATCCGGATCTACCAGCAAATCATTTTGGGAATACACGACATGCCTGGTTAGCCAACACAATCCAAAGGTATCGATTGATTCCCATTTCTGTTTGAAATAAAACTAGTTCGATCATATAGCACATCTAATACCAGTATTTAAATATACGTCCAATCGCGATATCAAACAACGAAACGTCAAAATTTCGAGCTTTGTGTAAAATATATTCGCTACAAAATTCGTCTTATCGGTTCCTAAATGTTCATATAAATTTATCAGAAAGAAAACTGCGTATATTCTTTCTTCGTTAAAGCTGTAATCATTTTGAGCAGGAAAAAAAGAACAAGGCCGAACTAGAAACATGGATGCATTTATACAATCAGGAAAAGGGAACGGAGAAAAAACGAATGCCGAAGATTCGCATCAACGAAGACACGGAAAAAGTGGTAATTATGTGGAATACAATGCTTATATCGGGAAGACGAGCACAGGAATAGATAGGTAGTCTTTCTATATCTTTCTTTCTCTTTCTCCCCCTCCCCCTCTCTCTCTCTCTCTGGCTGGCGAGGCTAAAATGAAATATTGATCTGCGGAGGCGCGCGCAACCCCTGCAACCGACCCGCCCTTCTTCCTTGGCCACTATTTTCCGTTGCTCACCCCCAACCCATACTAACCACATCCGCTTTGCTACTCTGCCAAATCTTGTAGAAATAGCTTATCGTTTCTCTCTTTTCCAATTGTTTCTCTCCCTTACTAAATTATCTCTTGCAGATCGCCGAGGTATCTAGGATTTTTCTCGCGTGTTATACTTATCCTTTACATCGGTAATCAAACAGGATACGGCGATGCTAGAAAGTAACGGAGAAAATGAGAGGCGAGTTGAAATATTATATTTTCCATATTTAATTATGTAACATACGACACCAACTAGATAACACGGAATTAGACATTTATAGGTACGATACACTGCGAACATTTCATTCGAAAGGACAGGTAATTAGATGGAGGACAACTGAGAAAAGTAGCTACGCATACGTACTCGGTTGTCGAATACACCTGTCTCGACGTATATTCCTATCGATCAACGGACAAGAGGGGTTGGTAAGGCGTGCGCTTGCCTTGATTCGATCGCTCCATTGTTCGAATACTACACGTGATAAAGACTCGATATCGAATAACTACGACCAAAGACGTTCCAAGATGAATAAAATGGCTCATTTAATTTCGAATGTACAGTAGCACAATATCGGAAAATAACGATAACTTAGTTACCGTATTTAAAATGCTACGACATGAACAGATTATCGGTCATTTTCTATGCACATAGTCAGAGACAATTAAAATTTAGTATTCCATGTATATTTTATCGCAGCGATGTACCAATGTAATTCTTTTAAAAGAACTGCGAGTCATTTTTAAATCTCCAAACATAATTTAGAACGTAAAATTTCTGATAGATGTATCGCGAGTCGTGTACGAAAGAGAATTATATAAATTCGATTTACAAATAACAAGACCGTACGAACAACGTAGTTATAGTAGAACGACGACTGTCCTATGCAACGTGAAATCATCCGCAAGCGAACTATTTCTCGAGTGACTATGTGTAGGTTTAGTTGGAAATTCAGAAAAGCGACGAAATTAACAATTTTCGTTCTAGCAATATGTTATTTGCTTTGGCGTTCGCGAGCAGGGAAATATTTGGCATAGAAACGAGTAGTTTTTCGCGGAACGTCGGTAGCAACCGATAAGGCGAGAGTTCGTTTGATCGTTGGTCGACCATGAACGAGTTTCTCGTTTCGCGTGAAGAACCAACTTGAATACGAGAGTAGACAATCAATATAAATACATGGAATGAAAAGAAAAAATTAAAACGGGTACATGTTATCGAGAATCGTGGAAGCTAACCATTACGACACTGACCTTGCACCGGTAGGCCAATTCGAAAATCGTCATCTTTGTCGTATGCTTTGAATTACGTATCCACCGAAATCCTGTGTTGCTCCATCGTCGAAGCAACTAGTGCAGTAATCGGTAAATTCAAGGATATTTCGCTATTGATTTTCAATAGTACATACACTGCGCTATTTTTACAACTGTATCTTAAAAGATTTGAAAAATATCCGAAGGACATCGGAATTTGCGCAACTTTCGATTCATCGGTGACGAATGCGCGTTAAGAATACAAGAAGCGAGAAATATTAGCGTAAACGATGGACGGAGCTTCTCTCTGTATTCACGACGCAACGCAGATCGAATACGATTCGCGAGAATTATTAAACGTCCGAGACATTAGCAACCGATTCGCGAAATATACACGGCAAGCCTTTTCAAGCGAAGAACGACGCGTGCTACAGGTGGTAGAGTATGGATAACGCGGGGGCGTGATTACTGCTGCTGTGCTCTTTCGGCTCTCTTCCCCGACCAGAATTTCTACTTTCAGCAGAGTTCCAGCTAATGGTTTTTACCACTTTTACCAAAGAATCCAGTTTCTACTGCTCTTCGTTTTACCGATTCGCTAACCTTCTACGTGTTTATCTTCCAATTGTAAAAGAAAGTCACGGAAAAATTTCTTTTCCAACGCATTGCCATTTGATACCGACTAATTAACGCAATCCACATAACGAGTATATGCTTTTGTCACTGTCATTCATTCGTCTTCTAATATACACCTCTACCGTTACACTCCATGTTTTCATTCACCGACAACCAAATCCTATGCCAACTTGAATTCATCGAGAAAATTCTTGAGTTGTGACTATGACGACTCTTTTACTTTAATTATGCGCTTTTTTCCATTCCGTATCTACTCGTCACTATTTACAATTATCGTATTGCTATACGAATAGCATTGCTTTCATACCTTATTTCCAAATCTTGCCGATGACTCGAATCAACTCGAATAAACTCGACGAGCGGAACAATGCTATGAAACGTAGCGAAGTCTTCGGACAGGACTATTCCTCAGCCATCTTCTGACACGAGGAACGAACAGTATCTTTCGTTTTCCACCACTGAGTCGTCCGATGATGAAAAGAACCAAGCGAAAAACATTGCACGCAAGGGGTATATTTACGTTAGAGGTGGCACGGGCACTCAAAGAAACGAAACATAGCGCAGCTATACGCGATGAACTCGCGCGAGTTTCTGCGTCAGCCGTCTTGGAATAGCGAGTGATGTCAAGCTCGCTGTTTCGATTCGGTTCAGCTCGTTCGTTTACACGAGTCGGCCAAATACGTACTCCTACGCGATAAAGTCTTTCCGCTCATTGAACCGAGAGAAATCTTCCAATCGTTGAAATACCATCGACCAATCGAAATCAACACCAACGCTAACGCGAAATCGATCGCTGAAAACTAATGGTCCTACGAGTCCTTTTGCCTTTGGCTTTTTGTTCGTTTGAATTCTCTCAGAAATAGGTTCTAGTTTCCAAATCGAACGATGAGAAAAAAGCAGTGCGACTAGAAAATTGGAGAGCGAAACAACCGTGGATGATTAACTAGGTTGGGAACATAGGTTAGAAACAAAGGTCAAAAAGATAGGTTAGCGTTGCATAAACGCAAGCGAATGATCATTATTCGAATAAATTCAATGATTCGCAAACATCGTCGTTGAATTCGTTTGATTTTTGAACGCGGAAACATGCTTCGCGTAAACAATTATGTAAGAATGTTCCCACAAGCAAGACTTTCATAATTCGACTGTGCTCAGCAGAAAAACAAGACTAACTCAGTTTTTTTTCTAAGTAAAGAAAAATGCTTCTCGGGTTAGCTGCCCCCGATAAAGAACATATGGGAAAACTCAGACGTGTGTCTGATATAGCTGTAATATATTATTAACTGACAAAATGACATTTCCAACGGTACCGTCTTTGCGTGAATTTCGATCTCGGCCACGAAACCGTACTGCAGACAGACACGGTGGTCTCGATACTATATGTGACCATAAGTTCGATAACGCGTTCGATTATACGCGTTCTTTTTAAGACAGGTACATGTCACATAACTAATATCACGTTAATAGAACACATGGTAGAAAGATGCTAAAGATTATGAAATCGTGACGAACGAACAGTTATCTGTAAATTTATTTGTACGTATTAGCTGGCAGCTAGTTTGAAGACTCTTTCGTCAAAGTCATGTCTAAACAGTTTTACGTCAGCTTAGATATTCTGATATTTTTGCATCCGGGTTCGATCGTCAAACGTCGAACACCGAATAGGAACACATCCTTACTGTCTAGTCGCGAATTTTTGGACAAACGTGGATCAACGAAACGCGAGCACGTTGACATTATTACACTGTCTTAACCACTGTTTATGTGTACCACTCATCGATCAATGATCATCTTCAATATACTTTATTTCAACCGAATACTTTGTATATCGACTACGAATGATTGAATACCCTGGTATAATTTTTGCTTTTGCTGATAATAGACCAAATTTTGTCGAACTTAATTGCGCATAAAATTATCTCGAGATACAGAAAGAGAAACAAGTTAGGGATGATTGAACCGATAGACGTGGGAGTGGTACGAATCGATATAATTAGGTCACCAAGATTTCCACATTTGCTAACAAATTTAAAAGTGGATGCAACTTTCCTCGATCTTCTTAATAACCTTTTGACTCTGTATTCGTCGACAAATCTAAAGACATAAAAATGTTGACATAAAAAAATCAGAAAGAGAAAATGAAGAATCGATATAGTAAAGAAAAATCGATGTATCTTATAGACACGTCACCGATACGACACCGACCGAACGAATAAGCGAGCCTACACGAACGAATGAACGACGAAAGGCTGGAAGAAGAGGTTGTCGTTGGTATCGTCGTCGTCGTCGTCGTCGTTGTCGTCGTCGTCGTCGTCGTCGTCGTCGTCGTCGTCGTCGTCGTCGTCGTCGTCATCGACCTTGAAGGAAAGAGTAGGCTTCGTCTCAGTTCGAGTTGTTCGATGACCGAGAATGGGTAGGGGAAGAGTATGAGAGAGTTCACGGTCCCCCACTACGAACAAACGCCTACTTTTTGCTAAAATTACTGATTAATATTATTGTAGCTACTAGTCACACGATTACGCACATACCGATAAATAAACATTCGATGAAAAAAAGGATGGAACAATAACAATGCAATTCCCTATATCAAATAGTATACGGTTTAATTATATCATCAAAAATGAAAAGATAACCTATAACGTACTTGAAACAAAAAGTGAAGACGCTAATACATCTTCGATGGTGCATTGCTGTTGCATTCAATTGTTTCACTGAAAATTTCTTATAAAATTCAACGATGTACTATTTCGTGAAAAGAATGGTCTATGAATCACGCGCATGCTATGCCGGGCAATAATAAGACGCTACATAAATGGGAGTAATTCATATGTATCACGACAAATATATGGATATTAAAATCGAATGCCAATATCGATGAATATCCACATACATGAAGTTCGGTGTTTATCAGTCAAGACGTGTCGAAGCAATATCGAAAGCATGATAATCGCTTCACCTGTCAAAGGGCGTGTGCTCGACATAGCTCGTATGCGCCTCTACAAAGATGGAAAACGCGTGTGATGTTTTAACGCGACTTCAAGCGTAAGCAGGCCAGATATCGTACGTGTGAGAACAAGCAAAATTTATTACGCTATGTATCTCTGATTTCTCTATACCATATAAGGAATCAAATATTGTAAAAAAATATCAGTTATCGTAACATCGATTCAATACTCATATGATTAACTGTCATTTCGAGAAATTTCTATCATCGATGAAAACAACTACGATCGACTTAACTTTCGTGTCGGTATAAAACAGAACCAAACATGAAATCGAACATTTTTGGATTCTTTTCAATCATAAAATGTAATTTCATCACTGACTGTATAACTAAGATGGCGGCAATTATCTTATCCATTTAGGGCTGTCGCGTCGCGTGCGTCGTATCCGCTATGAGTAGCAAGTGACTACCTTCAGAGTGTCTTCTATCGCATTGTAATCCAACTAACTTTATCAAAATGATAATTTGTTTAATAAACGAATAGAATAATGTATAAATTATACAATAACAACAAGATGAACGATTTCAATTTTGAAAATATAACAAAGCGATTGAATTATAGGTTATTTCGAGCGACTTAGGCAAAGGATCGGGGGCTGCATGGCTACGGGGTTCACACGACCCATGAGCAATTACACTTCATATTATTTGCGACTGATATTTTAAAAGACATTGGATGCAATGACTCCAATCTAACTTTCACACTCGCACATGATTACAGTCGATCAAGGACTCACCTTTAAAGTGTTACAAACGGCCTAGAAAATCGAGGCTTCGGCGTATTCAACGGCTCCCGTCCACTACGATCTCACAGAGTGCACTGGCGCAACGAGCGGAAGCCGCCATTTTGAACTGCGTTCACTTGACGCTTTCCGTTCATTCGAAAACACTTGTTCACTGTTCCCACCATTTCTTAAATCTATCGATATAAAGAAACTATTCGTTTGTATTTCTTTTAAAGAATCGATTATTCTCCATTTCACAAAGCATTTTTGTACTTATACCTTTCGAAATATAATAATAGGTCGCATGCAATTATATCAATATATCGATTAAATTATAATCAAATTGTATATCAATATAATATGAACAAATTAAAAATAGTTTAACATCCATCATTCATTTTCAATAGTTCATTTAATTGTTCGAATTATGTAAGTCGATTTAAGCAATATAAAGTTTCTTACTTAAAATATTCCTTTAAAGTCAAAACAATATTATATATACTATCGACATTTATATCACATACTTCTATGTATACGCCATTTTCTTTAAATATGTATATAGCGTAGCGTATATTATGTTGGTATTAATGTGCTTCGTTCATCTGTAATTTTCAGTGTGATCTTTAAAATATTTTTCCAAAAAGATGCCTAAATCGAAAAGAGATAAGAAAAGTAATATTATCTTGTTTCAATCGATATTTTTTTCATTTAATCTTTCATTGTAAATGTAGAATTTTTATAGATTAACCTAAAAATGTTTCACGTGCCTTTAAATAATTGATAAATTTATATTTCACAGTATCTCTTACAAAGACAACAAAGAAAGGCCTTATTTTGAAACAACAAATCGTGGAAGATGTTAGAAATTGCGTTGAGAAATATGCTAGGATATTTATTTTATCCGTACATAACATGCGTAATAATAAACTTAAAGATCTACGATTGGAATGGAAAGATAGCCGGTTTTTCTTTGGTAAAAACAAGGTGATAGCATTAGCTTTAGGTAAATTACCAGAAAACGAAGTTGCAAATGGTCTTCATAAATTGTCATTAGCACTAAGAGGACAGTGTGGATTGTTATTTACGAACAGGAATAAGAAGGAAGTATGTTTTTCTTTGTTAAAATACAGATACATAAAAAGAGTACATTTGTTAATTTATATCTTGCTAAGGTATTGCAATGGATGAAGGAGTATGAGGAAATAGACTATGCTAGATCTGGTTTTGTTGCACAAGAAACCATAACGTTACACGAAGGACCAATGGCAGACTTTTCACATAGTATAGAACCTCATCTAAGACAATTAGGAATGCCTACAGCTTTACAGAAAGGTGTAGTGACATTAATTAAAGAGTATACCATATGTAAAAAAGGACAAGCATTAACCCCGGAGCAAGCAAGGATTTTAGTAAATATGATGTTTTATAATTCTTATTAAACACAAAGATAACAAAATAATACTTTGTTCTTCTTATAGAAATTAATTGATAAACCATTGGCTACATTTAAATTAATACCACTAGGTATGTATTCTAAAAAGTATGGATACAAACAACTTACATCTCAAGATAATGTCAAGGAAAATATAGAGGAACAAATGGAAATAGAAGAAGCATAGTATATATAGATAGAACGTATATAGAAAACTGAAGTTTTTGACTGCAAAGAAAACATGTGAAAACCTGCATTTTTGGAAACAACTGATGTAAAGCATTAAACATTAACATATTTTTAAGACATCAAAATTGTGACAGCGTTTTTTTTAACCATCATCTCTTCATTTAAACCACTTAATGAAACAAACTGATGATGCTACCTTTGTATTTTTCTATATTCTGGATTATTGGAATCGTATGGGTAAATCATAAAATTATTATACTAACCTATATCACTGATATCAAGAACACCTAAATATGAATTTAAATTATTTTTTACTGTGTAGACCATTTATTACTGGTGCTCTGAAAATTCTCGCAACCATAATTGTAAGGTAATTTCCGATATAAATTCAGATAAAAGAGGTAGCACAATGTCTATAGATGCTTCGGATGTATCTGATAATGAATGTACAAAACGCAATAAAAAAGGATTAAAACATAAGGTGTATATCGATAAATGTACTCAAATATAAAATTGAAAAAAATTTATTTGTTAATATTTATTATATTATACCTGACCACATTTTTTCGTTTCTTACTACATTATTAATTACAGATCAAAACGTGTTGGCCAAGCAGAACATCAATAGCTGAATTTTAATATAGATATGAGAGAAAGTACTTTCCTTGGCATTAATTAAGTTTTAATATGATTAAGTTTTAAATATAAATTCTGGTAATTTGACTGTAAAAAAATAAACTATAGACTTTGAATTTTTTTAAGAAGTCAATTATTTCTGCATTATTTTATGATTTATTTGTTTTAAAAACTACAAGATATACTCTTACTACATATTGAAGTTTAGTCACATGATACTAAACAACGCTAAACGAAGTACTTGAAAATTACGAAGTACAAGATACATCACAAAATGTGTAACATAAGCTGTCCTGAATGTCATAATCTATTCAGTAGAATTAAGCTATTAAATAATGATATTATTTTAAATGTAACAATAAAAACAGCAAAATATAAAAAAAGATACAAATATACATTCCAATATTGTGTTACAAGAAACACAATTAATAAATTGATAAATAGATACATTGATAAGTTCAATGAAGATACATACTTTATAAAATTTGACTTGTTACGTAGAAACATGCTTTTATGTAAATGTATTATATTTATTGTATAAATATTTATGTCTAGAACAATTCACATTAGCAAGCAACATTCACATTAATTGCAGGTAAAAGCGTAAGATTTAATTTTGTGATTAAATTATTGCTAAGGAATGCTTTTAATATTTAATAATTGATATTCATTGGGTAATTATTTGGATATTACTGCCACTTTCTTTCATTGAATGTTTAGTATTATGTAATGGCTTCGAAATGTCATTATAAAAAAAAAACCTACATAGGAAATTATAAACTAAAATAAAATTGATACGAAATTATAAATTTACAATAAAATTTTAATTTATTTGTACTAAAAGTAATGAGCTTATGAGAAGCAATAAAATAATACCAAAAATTAAACATATTTGATTGCTTACAAATAGCATACCATGATAATAGGAATAATAATAAAATAGTAATGCTAATAAACTTAATAACAATATACAATGCTTTGTTATCACAAAGCGATAACGCGTTTAAGGTAGAGGCCCGTAAATGATACAGAAACATGATAATATTGTCATTTCCTGCATTATTTCCTTCTTATATTTCGTTATCCTTTTCCCTTTCTTACACTTTTTTTAATGAAACCACTCACGATTAATCAGGAAATGTTTCTGCGTTAAGCTAAATGTAATTAGAATACAATACTGCACCATCAAGCAATTTGCATCTTGCACTGCCGTCGCATAGTTAATATCAGAATATTGATGTTTAATATTGATGTTTCGAGTAATCAAAAGCTCTTATATTCTATTCTTAACAGTAAATATTTTGAATACGAATTGTTAATATTCGAAATCCAAAATATTTTCGGTTCTATTTTCTTTGGTGGAACATAATTGTACCTTCACATGTTACTGATAATATCTAAAAGATACTAAAAAGAATGGCATTCACTCTATACATAATTATGATACTTCCGTTAACATAAAACTGCAATTTATTCTACTTTACTAATTTTCTTTATATTAAACTACCTTTAGATGATGCGTTCTGAAAGACACAGGCATAGAATACATTATCATAAAAAAAAAGATTTAAAAAAAATGAAAGATATATATATATACACATACATATATTCAAGGACACGTTTACGTCACAAAACGAAACTTATATACTGTTGTACATAACAGTAACTTTGTATAGGAAACTAGAAACATCTTTCATTGTTAGTATGAATAAAGAATTCGATTTTATACACTGTTATCGTTCTGACCCGAATAATAATTTGTTCGAATTATATCACAATAGACAAATGATTACATCCTAGAGTATGGCAATTTCACAGCATACTAATTCAATGGAGATCTCATATAAAAATAAATAAGGACTTTTTTTTAAACGAAATATTCGATAAAAATATTAGTTAAAGTAATAAATATCTAAATAATATTACAATATATTAGACTTTCATATACTAGAACAATTATGATGAAACGATTTATAAACGAAAGTTTTGAATTAAATGGAACGAAACAACCACTAGGAAAATGATGATAAAGTATACATATTACACTATACTTTTTTTTTGCTTTATAATAAAGAAAATTTTCTAGCACGATGTATTTTTTGTAAACGCATCGATGAATCATTTTATACGCATGTTATCGTTACATTGTGATTATTCATTGGTATCATAAATATTTTAAAGTTATCGTCCAGCAAAATAATATATGTCTCTAATGGAAAGATCTACGTATGATTTTAAGCATAAATAAGCGATTTACTTTGAACTCTTTTTTATGTGAATAATATATGACGAGTCCTTTATTTATTAGAGCTCGTTAATATGCTTCCTAATTGATGTAATAATTTTCTTATAAATTATACTGAAAACAAATTTTGACGATATCGGTAACTTACTATGTAGTCCTATTACTTCATGAGGATTGGAATGTGTTTAAATTTAATTGTAGAAAACCATGTGTACTAATAATAAATTATTTCTACGCACATTTAGCGATACTTAAGATGTTTCGATGGGCAAACAAAACATGATTTATAAGTCTATGACCACAGTGTAAATTGGTCGACTTCAGAATCAAGAACCCTACGTGTAATTAGTTCCATAACACATGGAATATAAAAGACGATTAATAGAATCGATCATTATCGAACGTTTCTTCTTTAGAGTAAAAATTCTAAAATATTTTCATTTAGGTAATTTGTCTTTGAGCGTAAAGTTCTTCGAGTGATGGTACTTCCGGTATTGGATCTCGCCAATACGCAAAATTACTAAATTCATCCGCGGCATCCTCTCGCCAGGCTGGGAAAAGATGATCGACAATAAAACTCATGTTTGAATATCTGAAAAAAATAAAGGTAAATGAAATATTTCGAATTTATTGTTGTATTACATTGCGTGTCTGCTAATGAAAATCGGAAAACAAAATCTGGGATAAACGTCAAATGCATAGTTACATTATCAATAATAAGGTATGAGTATTGCTCTATGATACATATGTATGTAACAAAATGTTGGCGAAATAATTCGTCTTCGTTGAAATCCTATTAACATATATACATACTATGTATATATTACATCAGATATGTGCATGTATATGTGTGCGTGAGTGAGTGCGGACGAGTATGTGCAATGGTTATATATAATGTGATTATATATATATTCTATTTAATTTAGGCTTTTTCTATTATCTAGAAACGCAACAGGTTTAGAAGTATTTGTACTTTAGCAGAATATTATCGCTTGATCGAAGATTTTTCCAAGCAATACTTCTCATGCAATTTTTTACTTTAGTTTCTGAAATAGCTACAGGATGAAATTCAGCAATGTAATTACCACTCTCCATATTCAATTAAAACAAATTTACGATACATACAAGTAATATGTTCGAAGTACTTGGTTGAATATTCGTGCATAAACAAAAACAAAATAAAAATCCTTCTTTCACACAATGATGACATACTTAGCGTCTATTCTTTCTAAATGTTTCACGCGTATGAAACGATATTAATGTTACACATGATTTAGGAAAAAGTTATTAATTTCAATAAAAATTCCGTCTGTATAACACTTAAGGTAATGAGGCTACATTAAGATCACTGGAGATGAATGAAAATGGCAACGATGAGAAGCAATTGTGTAATAACCAATGCTTACCCTATAAGAATCATAAGAAGATAGGTAGTTCTTGCACAACCAAATACCTCAAAGCATACTAATGAAATAAACTCAAACTAAGGAAATAAATTGAACTTCTAGCTTTACGAAAAAAGAATTAAAACATAAATAGAAAAAAGAAAGGAAAAAGATTGCCATTGGAAAAATCTAATTGTGCTTGTACTAATTTCCCTTTGTTCAATAATTTTTGGTTTGAATCATTATCAAAAATATATGTAATTATACAGTAAGATATACTGCATTGATTACATGTGATTATATATATATATATTGATTAACTATGTGATGAAATCACTAATAAACTGCAACTATTACTAAATTTACATAGAAAATAGAGTGTATAAAATAATATTTCTGTCACGAGGTAGCAAATTTATGCATATCAAATAAAAAGCACGACCAATGGCACAGATATATAGTTTCGTAAAGATCATTATCGAAATATTATCAATTGGATTAATAGAATAAAACAGCTATGGTTGTGCCGCCATCAGTAGGTGTTTCACATGGGTAGTGGCGGGAACAACTCATTGACGATATCGCACTGACATGCGTAACTGCAATCATAGAAATATCCGACCTATCAGTACCTATTTTTCAATAATCAATTTTCCTTCCTTGCAAGGTACCTTATTTTTGACTCATTAACTGTATGGAATACAACTGTTGAATTTGTTTCATATTAATATTACGAAGTATCTTAACAATACTACTTGGTAAATTAATTTTTGTGCATTCAAGAAAAATCTAATGCACATATACAACTTTTAAAAATTACGCATAAAGATGTAATAAATTTCAATGATTATAATTTCTTATTAATGATTAATGATTACGATGTCCTATCAAAAATATGAACGTGCATCTGCTTTTGGAATTACATGTTCCAACCATCTTACAATTTTTTATAAAATAGATATCATAAAAAATTAACTAAATATTAACGCGCTAATAAAACTAATTAAAATTGCTAATTAATTTGATCACTACATTTGTATATGGGTACCTAATAGCACTATAATAAAAGATAACAAGACAATAACAAATTAATTAGAAGAAATAATAGTAAACATATAAATATATATAGTTACTTACGAAGATTGGAATGTCTGTGTTAATTCGTGTTTTAATTCACCTCTATGGTTTATAGTAAATATTCGCATAGTCGGAATTCCTACAGCTCGATATGCCCAAACATCCTAGACAAAAAATTTCATTAATACTTTAATATTCATTTAATAAATAATATTTTATTATTCATCGGTAATATTCATGAACACTTTGGTAGAGTATTTGGGAATAATTATTACAAATTAAACAAAGTATTTACATTAATTCTGTTTCCATAACCAGCATAGAAAGGTTTTGAACCTTCCGGGAATAAAGCTTGGATATCACTAAGACAGGATATCTTGAATTCTTCGGGTTTTTTCTCTATAACTTCGCGATGAAATGCTGAAATTAAGCTCGTTGGATTTAAAAGCAGCGGTCCATCAGGAAGCGATAAATCTCCCTGTCTGATGCTTTTCAAATATTCTCTTGTAACTTTGGCTTGTCCTATTGCTCTTGCAGAGAGATATAGCAATTTATAACCATTATTTTTAATTTTTGTGAATAACTGAGCAACACCAGATTGTGCCCAATCTTTGCCAACGATTGGCAGGATATGACCCAATACATCAGATTTTGTAATGGTCCCGTCTATATCGGATATAACAATTTTATCGTCCCATTTCCATTTATAAATGTGGCATTTGCAACGTGTTGTACCCTGATAAGCCGTAGTTACACTGAAAACTACTTCATTAGCACCATCTTTTAAATTAAGACTTGCCTGTAACGAAAGAACAATAAAAAAATGATATAAAGAATACAAAATAAAGTTGGATCGTATATATATGAATATATTTAGATTACAAGTAATCTAAAATTTGTTTTGTTTTATAATTTTGCGAACTTTTTACATACTATTTGTGCAGATGATAATCTTAAAGTTTTTCGATATTTTTCAGTAGATTCATAATAAGATCTCCTTTCTTTGGGTATCTTAACTCCTTGTGATTCATTTTGATTACTATCTGAATCTTCACTACCGCTATAACCTTCACCTTCTCTTTCTCGATTTTTTTCAGTCTTGGTGATGTCTTTTGTTAATTTTGTACATTGTTCTACTATATCCGTCACAGTTACTGCAGATTCTGCATTCTGGTCAATTTTTAGTTCTTTATTCGGTGTTTCGTCAGTTGGTGTACTTTCTTTCATTTCCACTATCTGTTCCGAAGATTGAAGAGTAGTTCCATCTGCTATAATAGGTAAGAAATGATAATATGGGTACTTGTGTTGAAAAACAATAAATAATGTTAAAAAGAAAAAATCGTCTTACTTTGACTAAGTTCTTGAGACTTTTTTGGCGGTTGTGTAGTACGTCGCCATGAAAACCACGAACTATAACCACTACGGCTTTCGGATTTGTCACTGTTTTCTTGCTTTTTTTCTTCATGCATTGGTAATGACATACATTGTGCATATAAATTTTCTATTGTATTTTGTGGCAAGTGTCTTTGAAACACAGCGTAAGTCATTACAATTGGACAAGCGGCAGTCCAATTATAGAACTTTCCATTAATTTTTACAACTAAATTTGGATTTTCATATAATTTCGGATCTGAACAAATATCTTCGAAATGGAGTAAATTTTGATGGAAAACTTCCTTGGACGGACCAGTTTCCGAATCTAAACCACCACATAAAGATAAACTAATATTCATGTTGTTATCAAATATAGAATGTTTTGGTTCTTCAAAATCACTATCCAATGATTTTGGTCCACCAATAGCTCCTTCAACGCTATTAGGACTTTGCGGCAAACTTGGTCCATTTCCCGACTCGGTATCTTCTTCGTCTACTCCTTTTCCATCTGTGAATATATCATATAATTGCCTATTTTATACTCTTTGTATAAGAAGATATTTGTATTAAGTTGCATTTATAGAAATGAATTGGCTACCTTTAATCGCTGTTTGGCCCCTGTGAGAAGAAGGAAAATAAAGGGCTGCAACTTCCGGATCCAGCTCATCAGCATTAAGATCACTGAGATAAATTCCTTCAGACTCCGGATTACGCCTCATGCGAGAAGTTTTTCTCATAAACGATAGCATAGCACTGAGCATAGATCGATGTGCTTCTACTATTATGCATACCATAATTAACATATTAGTATAGAGTATAAAAAATGACATTTTTATAAAAGCACAAAAATAAAAGAATATATTTAATTAATTTATAGATATAAATATAATAATTTTAATAAAATGAAATACGATGTTTCACATTTTTCCAATTGTACTAACTGTTTTTAGTTATTAGACTGTTAGACTGATTAACAGTATTCGAGGAATTTAGTGAACTTCGGTGAGGTACGTGTGCTGGTTCCGGAGGTAAACTTGGTAGTTCACCCCATCTCCAACTCTGTTGATGACTTTTATCTTCTTCTCGTTCAGCGTCCTCTTGCGTTAATTTACGCATTTCAAATTCTGTGTCAGATTGAACAGGTGAACATGGTCTAGAATCCTGATTCCTATTAAATACAATGACAATAAAAGAATAAAAATATTAATTTTACATATAATTATTCTGTATACACTTTTTACAACTTCTATAATGTTACATAATCACATTCATTCTAATACACACGTGTGAAATTATATATGGTAAGTAATAACTTTAAACATATATCCAACAACCTTACTTTGTAACTTCAGTATCACTGAAGAAATGAAAATCTGCTTCAGGACGTTTCTCCACTGTTTCTTGAGTCGAAACTAAAGATTCATTTTTCTTCTCTAATTCAGTAACTGGATTTGAATCTTTCAATATCTTTAATCAATACATATATATCAATATACAATGAGTGAAAATCCACAACAGAATGCTTTAAATGCAACAACTTACAGATCCGTCGTGAGATTCATCTGGAAGGGACGTATCATTTTCGCTTATCTCTGTTTGACTACTACTACCATTACTAGTCTTTCTTTGAGATCCCTTTTTTTTCATAATACTTTTCCTCTTTCGCTTCCTCTTAGTTGAATTACTGTTGCTTTTATTCTCTTCGATGCTTTCATCCTTTGAATTCTTTTTACTCGTCGACGGGTTTGATTCGTCACTTGATTTTTCGCGGCCACTGCTTTGTACATCCTCCGTAATTGGTCTAAAATCATTCTTCACTACGCTGATTTTACGAATTCTTTCAGATGAAGTCACAGCTATGAAAGATTTAGGAGTCGATGCAGTTGGGCATGTTTCATCGTCATTAATACCATCCATGTCAAAAATGTCTTCCTCGCCTTTCAAGGAACCTCTTCCTTTTACTCTCTCTTTTTCCTTCCAATCATTTAATAAAGCTTTCTCAAATTTTTGTCTTTGATCTACAGAAAGTTCAGGGAAGTTTTCTTTAAACAATCTTTCTCTATCTTCGATTTTTAAAGCAGAGAATTGTTCGCAGATTAATTGTTGTCTTTGAACCGTGGAGATATCGCCAAGATTTTCTTTGAACATTTCTTCTCTCTCCTCTGTTGTTAAAGAAGCAATTTGAAGCCATTTTGCACGATGCTCCGGTGGAAGATCAGAGAATTGTTCAATTAAGAATTTTTCTCTTTCATCTGGAGGCAGAGCTGACATTTGTTCCCATTTCTCTCTTTCAATGGATAAAATAGATTCTATGAGAATCTTGTCCCTTTGTTCCGGAGGAAGATCAGACAGGATATTAAATCTAGACGATGGGAAACAATTATCTTCGGGGATAGGAGAACAAGCTAAATGTGGTGGAATTTCAGTGTCAGTAGGGGAACCATCGGAACTAACTTCTTCAACAAAGAAAGCTTCTCCAGAATCTCCTAATTTCATATGGATTTGTCTAGGTTCTCCATTTATCTCTATATCAACCTGTTACGAGAAACAAAGGAGAAGTTATTTTTCCTCTATACGACTTTTAATGTACCAAATAAAATAAAACTATTTAAATGTAAAATATTTAAATTAACTAGACACTATAAATCAATAAGAATAAGATTTAAAGATACAACATATAAGATATGAAACAGCATGATAATGAAGATTCTAGAAGTTTCTACGAATTTATGTACCAAAAATATTAAAATAGGTAATATAAAGTGCACAATATAAAAACAAAGAAAAACTTACTACTTTTTCTCTGGAACGAAGTACACCGAGTTTTCCAAAGCGCACATGAAAAGGTGAGCAATTGAACGATCCATCCGGCTGTTCGACAACAATGACATCGATAGCGCCGGTAAGCGTCGCTGCATTAATTTCATTGTAGAAAACTCGAAAGTTACTTATGAACTTCCCAATGTAGTTCATACTGTACATTGTACACTAACGTATCGTTAAACCACTCTCAAAATGTATTTCCGTTAAGGTGTTTCACCGCGTTGTAGCGATGGGTGTGTGATAAGGTACTTCAAAGTTGCCGCGACACTGAAGGTCGTATTTGCTTAAAGGTCTTTCGAGTAGAAAGACATCGAGTTCAGATACATCAGTTTGAAAGTTGACTTAACCACATTGAGACATTTTTCAGTGATATTCGAAAAATTCACAAAATTCGTTATTTCTCGTTTAAATGTATCGAATGCTACACTCGAATTGTTTTTTAATTGAGCTCAACAATTTTTAACAACGCCGTAACACAACCGTCACTGTTAGGAGACGGTGAAGAACTGTCAAAAATTCGAAGCCGGGCAAATAGCTCGAGCGCAGATCTATGACAAGCTTATCGCGCAAGTTGCGCATCGAAATTCACGATAAAATAAACATACGTTGAAAAATGCAAAGAAAATAAACTCATCTAACGGAATTCACTCGCGTGACTAGATCGAAACGCAAATCCTTTGTTCTCGGAAATGGTTTGGTAAGAATTTCATCCGAGTACCAGCAGACGGTAGCCCAAATTGACGTTAGAACAGGTCACGTGATCTGGCTTAACCAATCCAAGTTCCGATACGCATCGGTCAATAAGGCTCGGCACCACGTGACGTTATGGAATCGCAGTGTACCGCGTCCTTTGAATCTCGTTACAAGACCTGAAATAACAAACAACGATATTTGTTTACATATGATTGACTAATTTTATTTTAAGTTTACCACTCTATTTCTCAACAGATATTTTCAAACTGAACGCAATAAACGATACAGATTCATTCGAATTCTCAGACATCTCTGGTCACTTTATTAATTACACGAACAAGGAGTTTCGAATCACGCTTAGTTTAATCGCAAAAGGTATAAAGATGTATTTTGATAAAAATTGTTCAATTAAATGGCACACGGTGCACGAGAAATTACATAAGACGCAAAATGAAAAATCCCGCATGCTATAAGGGTACCAGAGGAAGAATTTCGAATGAAATCGAGTTAATGATATTAATTTCTGTTTAGTCTGTATATCGTTATCTACGCAAAATTAATTATCAAAAATTCGTTACACTGTGATCGTGAAATTTCGTTAAAGCTGAACGAGAATTTAATTATTGTACAACAGTCTTTGCTTTACTATCTTTGCTTAGAGCTCGCAATCTCAGAATTTGATTCCGTACATTATTAGCATTTCAAAGAATTAGTACCGACTATTTTTTTTCTCCAACTCTCGTGTTCGAATAGGTTGAGAGCTAGAGCGAGAAGAGTCGAGTGCGAGTGAAACGCATAGAAAACTTATTTAGCATATGTATATAGTAATCCACCGATACGATGTACCGATGTTCTACGGTCGATGAAATATTTCAAAAACTCGTTTTCGATATAAGGACACCTTAAGTGAAAATAATTCCGAAATTCGTATATCGATCGAGTCAAGGTACACGCATATGCGTACGCGTACATGAAATTTCACGTTATCGTGTATGCGTATATATCGTCGTCACCTCGTAGATGCAAGATCATCGTTAAGAAATGCGGTTAGGTGAGCACGAAGAACCGATGGAACAATCAAAGATCGGTTCAAATCAACACAGAGCCCGGTAACGTGCACGCAATGATTGCGTGCAACAAAGTGACCGCGGATACGAGAGATTGCTCATTATCTCTGCGCTAGTCATGCACGAGCAAAGATTATACAGCGTATTTTTGAACCTGGCCAATCAAACAGATTGCGGGCAAAGCTTTTAGACTGATAACTTCCAACCGACCGATAATTCGTTCAAAACATCTGTACGATCCAATACCTCTATCTTTTTTATGCTAATCGTTGAATAAATCATGAAAATCATGAATCGCAATTACGTTCGTTACGCTATTGTGTTTCAGAGGTGACTGGCGAGAAACGAGGCTTCGTATTATAATCGAATTTACATAACAATCCGATGAAATTTTCGAAATATAGATACATATGTATATCGCAGAAGACGATTTCATCTTGCGTAACTAAATGTCTCTATCGTCGAAGCTCTCTATCGCGGAAATGTTTATCGAATGAGCAACATCGTTAATTGGACAGATTTCAAAAAATTCAATGTTTCTCCGCCCGATATAACGAATCCTTTGAAAATTCATCTTTTCCTTTCGTCTTTTCGTCTCCTTTTTCAATGACATTGAAACAACAGGTGTAAATATCGTTAATGCACCCGTTACGATCGTTAGTGACTATATGCAGATATACTTGTGCACGTTAGAAAACGCTGGTTGGAAAGAGAGCGTCCATTTGCGTGAATCACTCGAATAAACAATTTTTTCGGATGCACGTGTTGCAATGCTAAATTCAAGACTAAATTTCGAAAAAATCACGATAATAATCCGGGATCCCGTACACTCACAGACCAATTCGCTAAAATTCGGCGAGTCGCCAAAAGTGAAACACAATCGAACTAGAATGGAATACTCCACGAAAGTATTGCTCGTTTCGCAGGTCAATACCAACTGGTCTAGTCGTTTCCTACTTCTTCCTGCGACGTCTTTGCTTCCTTTTTTCTTTTCCTCTCTTTCTTTTTATCGTCAGTCGCGTACCTTGAAATTGTGCAATTCTGCACATCGTTCCTAGTTATTCCCTCGTGAACTCCTGTGTATTCACGATTGGATCGAGAACGGCGAGGAAAGTAAAGGAAAAAGAAAAATAATGTAAAACAAAGAACGCAAGAGCATACTATCGCTATATCACTGTCACGTGCAATGTGGGCTTGTTACGATGACGCACGTTTATGCAATATCAGCTGTTTTACGTTTAATCGTGCTTCACCTTACCCAGCGTGGAAAGGCTACTTTAACGTGTATCGTAAGTGTGATGTAAAAGCGGCAAGCGAAAGTAAACCGATCGTAAACGCAATGTGCGCTCAGACATACCGTCTCGAGCCAATCGTTTCATCCCTTCCATAATCCACCATCGTTTATTCCTTCCTAGGAAAGTAAAATCGGTGTCGAAATGAAAAATTTCAAAGACATCGAAGTTTCTCAATCACGTTGAAATCTTGTTCGAAAAGGCAAACGTAAAGAGAAAAATGATCGATCGAAATTCGACTGTTACCGGGCTTTCTTCGGCGGTGAACACCGTTTCACGTGCGATTTCCCTTCCCCCAATTTTTCCCAGTAGATTACGCGAATTAGATTTGTTCCGCGGAAACGTAATTACGTGACTACAGTGTCGCGATCGATAAGCGACAGGCGTGTCTATCTATCCAGACCTCTTCCCTTTAATCTCACCGCTTTCTTCCCCCTTTCACGTTACATGGACCAGCGAAGGAACGAAAACACGCGACAATAGACTGACAGCGAAGAACGAAGAATTTGAGGAGAAAATATCCGGGAATCCTCGATGGTTGGCCTTTACCCAGAGACTGACTCTAAGGTCATGGACACGACACTGAACTCTACGTATCGTACGCGAATATTTCCTCGGTGAAAAGCCGATCAATCTAGCGTAGACACTGATCGAGTGGAACATCCTCGAGAAATCGAAGACAATGATTCGAAGAAGAGTGATTCGATGAAAAATTGTGGATTACGATGCGTCACATTGCACAGAATCCACTTTAGACCTTGAGCTTTGATCGCTCTACTGCTTTCGACGAAAATACACAAGATCGAACCTATGAAAATATACATACGTGACGAGTTAGAGGTAACCAGTGCCAAACGGCAGATACGAAGATAGGCAACTAAATGATGCAATTCGCTTTTCTTCATCCTTAACGTCGCTTTCGTTTCGTGCATTGAGACTCTGCTTCTCTACTTCTCGAAATTTCTGTCCAATTTGGAAAAAAGTATACTTTCAAACGAGTCGTTGTTCCGCAACGAAATGTGCACGCGAGTAGCAGGTGTCTCTACTATTCGTTCACCCTCGAAATCAACGCGTATAATATATACGCTCGATACTTGTATACGAATAGGAAAGCGGCAGAAAATGCCAAAATATTTTATAATTGTTATTTCATTACGGTAAACGTACCATTGATAATACGTACGTTTTCTTCTTCTCACTCGTCTACTTCGAAACGCAATTCACGTGGTTGTTGTTGCGGAAAGAATCTGGGGAGGCAATGAAAAACACGCACGCGCACACATGCCGTAATGGTACTAACGAAGCTTTCCCATTCGCCGTTGAAAATACTTAAAAAGTTCGATATCAAAGAGATTCCGTGTAATATCGATCGCAGGAGTCAACGGAATATTCAGGTTCCGTTTGATACACGTATGCTTTCAAGGAATTTCGTACAGATATAACAATATCACTGTACCGTGGAAGGAAAAATGCGCACGAACCGCTTCGTGCGAGCATTCGAGTCAAACTGAGTCAGCGACCGGAGAATCTTAAATCTCGATACTGTGCTTACGTTTTATCGTAGTCGCGCGTCGATCGTTCGACAAATATATGCTATTCGTGCTCTTAGAGCTATAATACGTGTATGCGGCCATAAAGCGTTGAACGCGCGTAACACTGGTAAACACGATTCTCTCACCAAGGCAGAGAAAACGCGCGTGGCTCCTGTTTTCGCCTAACGGAAAGCTTTCTGATTGGTCGTTGATGCTCGGACCAGCAATCGAGCCTTCTTCTCCCTTCTTAGGAGAATGGGAGGAAGCGATATGCGTTGTTGGATCGTTGACCCAGATTATTCGACGCATCTCTACATACATGCATATGTAGCTGACTACCCTGCAGGTCGCGACACGTTTCCCCTTCGTAACGATATGTCAACCTAATTCCAACACGTGAAATCCTTTTTACGTTTCCGATAGAGTTTCAGATTCTTTCATGGTCAAATTTGTCTCTTCCCTCGTATATATGTATAACTGCCGTCAAAGATTTATGTATATACAAAAACGATTGCTTTTTTCAATAGTACGAGCGAGGTTTATCGTAATATTTTGCAGTTTCCTGCACGTGGTCAATGATGTCTATTGTGTCGGCGAGGTTAACCACCTTGACGAGAATCCACCGCTAGGAGTCACGTATATATACATGCTTGTATTGCGATACTGTTGAACGAACAACGGAATGAACCAACGATCAGCTAACGAACGAATGCAAACAGGTAAATATCGCACAAGTAGGGAAGTCGAAAGTACGACTATTGTTGACAAATAAAGATCCTTCGAACAAGAAAACATTCTTGCTAATGGCTGTTTACGCGTCATTATGCAGTGTCGTTGCTCGGCTGTTTATCACTTAGCGCAGCCAACTTGGCTCGATCAAGGCGGATATGCGGCACGTGTATACGTGCGGTCGTGCAGAGCTGTGCTGAAAAATAAACCAATTTCGTAATACACTATAAAATGTCACGATTTCTATGTTCTTCGATCTGAACTTCCCTATTGGCCTATCATAACAACGATTAAGAGAATCGTATGGATTGATGAATGTAAATAACACTCGATTAAGAACGGCGTTTTGTATTAGACAGGTTGAAGGAATGCAGTAATCCGCACCGTTAACGTAAAAGATAATGTGCTTTTAACCTCGACGTTATGTTACGCTTTCTTCCCAATGAACTCGCTACGAATCGATAACTTTCGAGCTATTACGTAATATCGCAACTTGGTTTAATCAGTGCGCGCAGGCGCTCTTCGCTACGTATTGCGAATTTGTCGTAGGCCAATTGTGCGACGTTACTAACGAACGAAAAACACTAAACAAATTTTTCAAAATCGATAATTTAATTATTAGTTATCGATTTGGTTACTTAACGATACCGGTATCTGAAATATTTATATGCAAATAATTCTTCGATATTTGTTACGTATATATCGCTTTGTTATTGTAAACAAGCCTATTGTTATCATGCGTATTTTCGACTGTTCGTGTGATGTTTAATCTAAGTTGTGTTTGTTTGTAGAACGTAACAACAAATGGAAGTGTGATACGAATCAAAAATTTATTTGGTCATATTTATGACGTATTTCTTTCTTAATCGTCTTATTTTCACGTTGCATAGAACAACGCGCACGTTCTCTTAATATGTACATTAACATCTTTATATAACATACAAAAGTTACACGCACATTTTAAATAATTTATAAATGATCAAGCCACATAGTGATAAGAATTACAAATTTACGTAGAATTCTTAAATAACCTGTTATTTAAAACGAATGAAAGAGCTTATACGTATATTTTAGTAGAGTTTATGCATTTGAGGTTTTAAAAAGTGTAACGTAAATATGCATTGAATTTTTCGTCTATGCTCTATTTTATTTGTGGCTTTGTATTTAGCCGTATTTACCTGAAGTAATTTTTCCAATTTGGTTTACACACTGTTTGCTTTCCAAGTACATTGCAGTATTAAAAAATTCTCAATAATAATATACACTAGTAAAAAGGAAACAATGATCTACCGATGTGCGGTTTACTCAACGGTCAATAATTCGTTTTTTTCTCTCGATTATTTGATTTCCTCATTTTTTATGCGTTGAAACAATGAAATCAAGAGAAATGAACTGATTAAAGCAGTTGGTTGAAATACAACGTAAATCTTGGTCAGCTTAGTGAGGGCACTAGTGAACGACACTTGTTTACGTCGATAATATCGACGAATCGTAGCATTCGACTCAACAAGGTTCGAGTCCACACTTTTCTTGAAGATATAGCTTTTCTTCGTCGGATTCGACCGGTACAAGTCTCCCAAAACGTGTGACCTGTATACTCGTATATTAATCGATGTTACAAAACGTTCTAATTATCGATCTACATATTGACGCATTCGCTTGAAAAAACACGAAGCATAAAATTAACGAAACATCGAATCAAAGGGAAAGCTTAATTTCGAAGTGACAGTCGACATCCAAAATCAATAGACCAATGAGCGCCAATTTTTGAAACGACGATAACAAGGTAACTATACATCGGAGTATATATAAACGATATTGAATTACGAAAAACTCGTTCAGTGAATATCTTTCTTTAATTAGGATTTACGTTTCGTTTACTTATTCTTCAGTGTTTCTTTTAATGTTGGAGAACTTTGAAACTTTTGTTAACATTGATCGCTTTGTGAGTCAGAGGAGATTGGAAGCATTTACACGAGAAGGTTATGATCGTCCTCGTCATGTTTCGAGGAATCACTCGAGTGCCCGTGACATTGGCCTTAATATACGAACACGAACGGTACGCAAACATATTTTGAAAGTAACCCGAATGAGAATGATACGAACCCAAATTTGCCGTGGAAAATCTTATTTGTAAAAATGTGATATTACAGCAAGCTCGAAGGAGACAAAGCTTAATCTGATTGACTAAAATGATCCATGTTTGGAGCCTGGCCATGGGCGAAAACGAGCGAATTCGTCGCACTACGCGACTAACCTACTTTCCTTTCTCAACTCGCGGTAACAAACGGATACGGACAAGGTCGTTTCAAAGCATCTATTTCTTTACCGTCTTCTTTACTTATGAATACACGGACAATTTCTCTTTCAATGCTATGAATTATCAACGTTATCTCAAGGTAATCTCATAGTTTTCACGATCATCAATCTTAACATACATTCACATGTATTCGCGTGTATATACGATACGTAAAAAGAGAGTTCTTTTCGTCGATGTTGTTTTAACGATAAATAGAATAAAATTCCATATTGCTTGTTATAAACATTTTTCATAATTAAAAATATATTGTTCATATCGTGAGACAGTTCTAAGTAAACATGATTACAACGGTTACGATGATTCTAGAATTACCAGCGCCCAAGAACACGTGTGTGGCATTGTCAGTGCACACAATTCACGAACCCAAGTATTGATGTACACAAACTATACATATTTTCGTTACGCACATATTGTAAATAAGATATTGATTATGGGTCGTGCACAAACACGGTCAGCTGTAAAACCGAAAGTCAAATCCGTGGATCTCGCTTTCTCGTTGACCCGCTTTCGATACGGATTCTTCACTTTACTTTCTTCTACGAAATTAAAAGTGATTTGGTCTCCCTTTCATCTTAAAGCGGTCGTTCACTTACGAAGAGTACATCGAATAATTGGATTTGTGTATACGTGTACGAATGTCTGTGAAATAAACGAAAGCAGAAAGGAGCAACACATTGGGTAATGATTAAAGAGAATAGTATTCACCTTACAGCCTTTTCTCTTTTCATCTTCTGGCTACATTGAATTAACCTATTGCTTTTCCTCAGTCTCGTTACACAATCTTTTAGAAGTGAAAAGTCGCAGTTGTTATCGGCGCATAAAGAGATAAAACGTTTGCTATCGATACGAACATTGGACAGCCGTTTGGTAATAAAAACTAATAATGACATTTTTCTCAAATGCTTTATATTTGTTCAGCTTTTCCTACTATTATGTTTCAGACAAATTTGCTCTAAATCAAGTTGAGTTTCATATTTACAACTGCAAGCTTACTTTAAGAAAGATTAAATTGTACAATATCCGATGAGATTCTTCTTGATAAGCAAAAATTGTTACGAATACGAGATACGATAAAATCGAACTAATTATCGTGCAGCTGCATCGAAATATCATATCTTTTCTAGATCCGTCGGAATTCTTCCCTTTGGGATACCTTGATGAATCGATAATGTCTGTTGCATTGATCGAGAAAATTGGAAAATTACCAGTGACATTTCTTTGAGTTTATCTTAAAGGGATAAATGACTAATCTTGATCCTGGAATGTGCTATTTGTGATACATTTTATACGGTAGGGATATATTATTGATGAAAGATTGAAGATTGATTTATGATATGATCTATCAAGTTTAATTGACAAAAAAAATAATAACTTATCACTAATCTCATTTAATTATTACATTATCGATCGTTAAGATTTGTTATTAGAGACTGTATTTTTTAGATACAAAGATGATGATGTTGATGCACTTTGATAACTGGATAAGATTTGACTAGATAAGGTTGGGATTTCTCAATAAAAACAGAGAAGATGGTTACACGGTAGACAGATCGTTGGCAATTACACATTCGACTGTATCAGTGTATCATGGCTGTACAAATGCGAGTTCTTTTCTTGCTCTGCCTCTCTATTTTGTTTACCGCTGGCTTCGCGAACTATCTGGATAATGTGTAAGTGTTTGCGATCTATAAGTCAATAAACAATTTGTCCATTCACCCGATTCTGAAGTTTAAATTTCAGTGCAAGCTTTACAACAATATTCTTACCATGTACCGAACTATCATTTAATCGATGGACTAAATATATCTTTCCTACGGTACAGAAAGGATGACATTGACACTTCCGAAGTTACATCGGTGAAAATCAATGAGCTGTTCGACTCGATGTTACCCTCGATTCGAAGCTTTATTCTGGAACACGGATTAGACCCATTGAAGTTGAAAGACATATCCGAAAATCTGGTATTTATATATTCAACTGAAATCTCTCAGGTTTGAATACTTCTCATTCTTTTATTCTTGCTATAGCAAGGGGTAATAATTCATAAAAGAACTCTCAACTTGTCGAATGGCTGGCTACAAGGGCTGTCGAACGTGAGACGAACAAGCGACGTTATTTTTAGTTACAAAGATAAAGTTTTGACTCTAGATGCTATACTAGCATTTGACTTGGCTGATGTAAGGGATTAATAGAATCTTATCGCTATCGAATGCTTTCTCCGATGGATACAGAAAAAATATATTCTCTTTTGAATTTTTCAGATTAGCTACCAGTATTTTTACAAAGATTTATTAATCAGTAGGAAGGGAGACATTCATGGTCGAGTTAGGAATATGCGGATAAGACTAATCGTGGCACTCGATATGAACAAATATAAAATTGCTGTCCCTATGTCCAAGATCATTAACATGGAGTAACTATTGTCATATTTATTACATTTTACATATATAGGTATGGTTCATAAAACGTACGATTGTGTTCAATTAAAATTTTTATTTTTAGCAAATTTAGTATCACGCTCGAAGGAAATAAAATCGATCCGATAGTAAATGCTGCGATCAAAGTTGTTGCTAATGCATTTCGTACGAAGATTATAAATATGGTGAACGAAGAATTTTCAAAGATGGTACAAGGATTCGTGCAAGACATCAACGGAAAGATTCCGTCTCCGGACCGAATATTAGATGTTTTCCCAAAACATAACCTCGTTTAGTATATCAATGAAATATGTCCAACGATTGTTTCTCTTGGAAATAAAAGTGAAAACCGATGAAAAGCCTTTCGTCCTTTTTAAATATGTGTTTCCATCGAGAATTTAGAATACAGATATACATATGAAAAAACCTATCGCATCTAAGTTTTTATCCTATTATCTGATTAACGTATTTCTCTAATTTTTCAATTACGTGCCAAAATTAAGGAGAAGCTATGTTACCGCGAGAAGACACGGATATTCTTGTTGTCATATTCAGTTTTTCCTATGCCAATGAAGAAGTTATCGAATATCGACACAAGTTTATTTATAGCTGAAAGTATCGGACATTAAACATTTCACCACACGGTTGAAATTAAAGTTGTTCTACAATTACTGTATGTTCGTGATATATACGTATCTGACAATGGGTTATATTTCCTAGGTGAAGAACTGGGTACGCAAACAAAAGAAACAAGCTGCTATTGTTCGTCTTTGCATACAATACAGTCCATATATTCCGTGGCGATTCATTTTAATACGGGTATGTAGAAGAATTATCGTACATACACCTTCGATATATCGTTCTCGCGTGTATGTATTTTGCGTTACCTGTGTTTTACGTGATTTTTCACGTCTCGCAATAAGAGTCGGATCGGATGGAATCAAATCGAATTGAGACGAGTCGAATCGAGTCGAAGAGAGACGAGACGAGACGAGTCAAGCCGAGTTAAATCGAATCAAATCGAGTAAGAACGAGCAAAGCCGAGCCGAGCGATCACGCGCGATGCTGCTACGGCAGGCGTTGGTGACGAGCAAGAGGCAGACAGACGGTAGTGAGCGTCGTCGTGAAGCCGAGTCGAGCCGAGTCGAGCCGAGCCGAGACGAGCCGTACCGAGAAGTACCGAACTGAGGGCGCAGGACGCTTGTTTAGTGACAAATGCACGCACCGAAACGAGCAACTGTCAAACAGCTTTTCGGGTTAGGATCGATCGAAAAACGTATAAAGCATAAAACTGCAATCCAAATACACGTGGTGATTCACGCATCGACGAGAATTGCTTGGATTTCTCAAATATCCGATCGTATTAGAACAAGGATGAATAGCATAAAGAGAGAATGATAAAAACCACCGAGATGCAAGGTATTAACGAAGTAGAAACGTATTCGGACGACAGATCGTATTAGAATCGCGTTGAGAGGAGGAAGGGTTTGATGGGAAATTTGTGCAGGAAATGGTACAGATGACACCGGAATCGGTGAATTGGTGAGTGGCAAGAAAGAGGTGCAGGATAGAGGAAGGCAAAAAGAGTCGTAATGAGAGGATATGTCGGAGGTTGAGTCTGAAGGTGAAAAATCGAGTAACGATCGAAAACGACACGGTAATAGGTAGGGAAATAAAGGGAGAGAAAAGAGAGAAGGAAGGAAAAAGGCTGGTGCTGTCCGATAAGAGAAGGATTGGATAGTTGGAAGACACGAGAATCGAGCAGAGATTGTAAGCGGTGACAAGCGGTGACGAGCGGTGGCGCGCGGTGACGAGCGGTGGCGCGCGAAGCGGAACCGAGTCGAGCCGAGCGGAACCGAGCGGAGCCGAGCGCAAACTCGAGCGAGGCCGAAGCCGAAGCTGAAACCGTAGGCAAAAGCGAAGGAAGGTTCGGACTTGGGTTCGGCGCGGTAGCGCTGGTTAGCGAGCGGATAAGCAGCCAGGCGGATCGGCGGCGTATCGCGAGCGAGTACGGCCGAGAACGTGCGCGCGCGTTTAGTAATCGACTGCTGTTCTTTCGGCGAAGCAACTCGTATCGAACTCGTTTCTTCCTGAGGCGGGTGCGCGTCTTCCCGGCTGGACGCGCGCGTGTACCGGCCGTGTATGGACGGCGGCACGCGTGCACGAGTCGAGGAGGAAAAAGCCCTGGATTCGTCTCGCCTGCGATCCTCCGCTCGGCTCGGCTTCACGAGTTCCTCCTCGGCCGGCAACTCTCGTATCGCCAGGCGTAAAAGGAAGAAGAGGAGACGACAGCAGCGACGAAATAGCAACGTCGACGACGAGGACGAACTCGTCGTCGTCGGTGGCGGTGGCGGTGGCGGTGGCGACGGCGACGGTGACGGCGACGGCGACGGTGATGAAGTAAGCACCGTCGATGAAACTGTCGACACAATCCTCGCGATAAAGGAAGAACAACAGCAGTCGGCAGGGCAAGTGATTTCCAGCGAGGAAACGACGAAGCAACCAAAAAATCGGTTTTCGCACACCAACGAATCTCAACGAAACGTAACCAGAGGAGGAAGCGGCTCGCGCGCGGCTGCCTCCTCCCTCAGCTCCGGCAACACGCTTCTCAACCGTCGAGCTGCCAGCAAGCGATCGTCCAGGAGATGCAACGCGAACGCGCGTAGGACCGCGATGACGATGGATCTCCAGAGACTGATCACTGAGGTACACGCTAGGCCCGCGATCTGGGACCAGAAGAACGTCAACTATCACAATCGCGACGTCATCCTGAAGATGTGGCGAGAGATCGCGAGGGCTTGCGAGGTCTCCAGTGAGTATACGCCTCGCTCTCCTCTTCCCTCTGCACTCTTCTTTCCGTCTCTTCCATTCGCGCCTGCGTCGCACGCCTCTCTTACTCCATCTTTCTTTCCCTCTCTCTCTTTCTCCTTCGATTCCGCCCCTTCCACTTTTTCTTTCCCTCCCACTGCCTCATTTTCAACTGTTCCTACCATTCCTTTCCCCGCCAACTGTACTGCCAACGTCCTTTTTGTTCGTCGATCAAACGATCAAGAGGGCGAGTCAACGATTCCGAGAGCTTTTCCCTGTATATACTCAAACTCGTGATCGATTGCAAATCCGAGCATATATTTTTTTTTTATCGAAAAGTAACCTGCGCTCTCTCTTTCTCTCTCTCTCTCTCTCTCTCTCTCTCTCTCTCTCTCTCTCTCTCTCTCTCTCTCTCTTTCTGTCAGAGAGCATAGGATGAATCGATGTCGTTCTAACGTGCTTCGAGTTACAATCGATAATGGAATTTTAGCAAATATTTCTGAAACTTGATCGATTAGGAATTATTCTCGAGATTGACGATTAAACGATCCCTGGTTGCATTTCGATATTATTTGGATAAAAAAAATTTCGAATGATTTTCTCGAGGTAAAAAGAGGTTATAACGGATAATATTCGTTTCCAGCGGACGTCGCGAAATCGAAATGGAAACACTTAAGAGACAATTTTCGCAACGAATTAAAGAAAACTTATCGAGGAAAATGCGACGGTGGCGCCAACGAACACGACTCGAAATGGGTTTGGTTCAAAAGCCTATTTTTCCTGCGAGATCAAATGAATTCGAGGGTGATTGGATGCACTCTTTCGCAAAATTGTTCGGCAGCCCTTCGATCGTCGCCGGAGGAGACACAGATCGAGCCTCAGATCGATATTTTAGAAGGTCACGAAGAAACGCAATTCGACGATCTAGACGGTGATTCCTGTCAGTCTTTACTATCGAACGACGATGGCCTGCATCAAGTCATGCCCCCGCCCAAAATGAACAAGATCGGTAGGAAGCGAAGTTTGCTGGATGCGATGGACAATAATTATTCGGAAGTGGATCGGAAAAGATTCGAATCTCTGCAGAAAAGATTGAGCGTATCGCAGGAGGAAGAGGACGACACTTATCACTTTCTCATGAGCGTGCGAAATCCTCTCAAGAGTTTACCGCTCGATAGACAAATGTTTATCAGGCTAAAGATTCAAGAGCTGGTTTACAACGAGATCAATTCGCAGAATCAGCAGAATCGAACATACGATGTCTCGCAGGACGTGAAACCTCCGAGAACAGGGAACGCTAGCGGGGCAATTGGAAGCGGGGTCGGGCTGGCAGGTGGCGATGCAGGTCTCGACGAATCCGTTGCGAGTGCCGATACAAATGGAGCCGGTGGTGGCGACGGAGGTGGTGGCGGTGTTGGAGGTGGGTTAGGGGGAGGGCAGACCGTTAACGATATGTCTAACCACCCTGTGTCGTTACTTCAGAACTGCACGACAGAGGGCTCCAGCGACGATACCTTCTTCGGTTAATTTAATTTTACCTTTTAAGATGTAAGAACCGTAATTTTATTAATAGGAAATAAACGATGGTATTTTTTCAGTACACTGTTACTCATCATTCTTTTCGCTGCTCGCCGAATCAGGTCACCCGTTTTCCAGATACTGGTTTGCTCGTTGCATCATTCCCGCTGCTGCTACTGTTACCGTTACCGCTACTGCTGCTACTGCTACTACTATCGCTACTACTTTACTGTCATTATGATTGTTATTATTATTACTACTACTGCTACTACTACTACTACTACTACTACTATTATTATTATTTTTATTATTATCATTATTATCATCATCATCATCATCATCATCATCATCATCATCATCATTATTATTATTATTATTATTATTATTATTATTATTATTATTATTATTATTATTATTATATTTATCAAAACTGTTGTGACGACAAAATCAAACGAATCGTGTGCATTAACGATGCATCTAATTCGTCCATCGACCGCCGTTTCATCCCGATTTAAGAGCGAATCGCGCATACATACGTGAAAATGATTCGAGTTTCGCCCCTTTGCGTATGACACGATTCAACGTAAACCAAGTTCGATTCGCGTTCGAGCAGGTATACGTACATACATACGTTAACTTTAAACGTGGACTCTGTATGCAGAAGGAATCTCGTATTCTTAATAAGAATACGAAGCTTGAGGAGGAGCTGGTAAGCAAGATCGGGTAACGAGGTTCACAAAGGGGCAGGGAATAAAATTCGTGGCATTGCGTTTAAGGATTCACTCTGTCTCTCATTGAGCACGCGTACGCGTATGTACAACGTTATCGAGCGAAAAGTACAATCTTTCCATTCCACGAGTCTGCGTCACCGATGAAACGTATCGTTCACGGTATCGTGACGCTCGTCGTACAATGTCGCTCTGCTCTTTCACGTGACCGTATCCTCTATTGTTTCCCTGTACCGCTTCCAAACTACAACGTACGCGTAACGCGAAGCTTTATTCGCCCGGCTATAGAATCGAAAGCCCATTTTACGAGTTTCCTCGTTAACCATTGACAAGCGTGGTCTTACCGCGACCGATTGGGACAGTGTTATACGCGCCACACGCGACACTCGTCATTTTAATTTTCCTCCGCGTGTTTGAAAACCGTACAAGTATTCTTAGTTTCTCGTTGAGGCAAAGCGATCAACTCGCTTTTCCATTTTTCATTCATTCCCCATCGGGAAAACTATGCAAAACTATATACCGATCATATACGGTTCTCCGCGTGATTCGATTGAACAAATTGTCAAACACGACGTTGCGCGCGTATCGCGGAATACACGGTGCTCTTGCAGAGAATACGGCATTGTACGTACATGTCTCGTATGCCGAGATAAAGTCGTTCGAATCGAGTTTGCATCACAGTTCCTTGCGGTTGTTCACCGTTTAGTCGCGCACGCCGTGGTTATTGGACATCGAAGGAACAACTGGCAGACAAGCCGGTTTTGAATATAGCTTTAATTGAATCAGGTTATTAGGTACTACTCGCGGACTATCGGAACGCCTCGCTGCGATTAAACGTTTTCATCCGTGTTCGAGGAGAATCAGAAAAAAGTTGCTTCTGGTCGTTTCGGTTTGGGTTAGCGCTAAACCTACCATAGCCTAAAATTGAATATTTTCAAAATTTTTCATCGAATATTATCTTTCGATATCAAGTTTTGGTCACTTGTCTACGCGATTTGTCCTTTAGTATCGGTATAGTCAATTTTTTAGATATTTCCTTTTATTCTACATTTTTAAGACATCTTCCTCTTTTTATCCATCGGTCATTCGTCCTGTAGGGGTAGGTTTATCGTTAAGACACCGTTTATCGTCGCTTAACGAGCGGAGTCGACCCTCGTAGAACTCGAGACCGATCGTTTACTTCGGCGTTCCGATATTGCTCCTGCTGTTGTATCGTTGGCCACGTTTTCCATGGGAATTCGTGAAATAACGAGGTAACTTTTCGTTTGGATAGAAAAGTCACGTCGTCTAGACGGGATGCGCTATATTTGCACGGTATATTGCACCGGTTGAATAGCTCATTCGAAAGTCTGCCTCGTAGTCTGTTCAACGGACCACTCGGTTTTTCCATACAAAGAGGATTAACATCCTTTTCTTTGTTTTTTACTTTTCCCCGGGTTCCCTCTCTCTCTCTCTCTCTCTCTCTTTCTCTCTCTCTCTCTCATACTCGCTGTTCACCGTTTCGTTCCTTTTTCACGGTGTTTCCTCCTCGTCTTCTACGTTGCCAACAAACCATAGTACCGCTTTTCCTACTCGACACGACGACGTCGTGCAGACCCATAATCTGTCTCCTCTTTCGCGTCTAGTTAGGCCGGCATTATTCGGAGTATTTGCCGCATCGTACTAACGACGGAACCAATACTCTAGTAAGCGTGCGAACAATACGCGGTATTCATAGCTGAGGCTTTTAAAAAACGATTTTGAAATAAAAATACCGATCCTTGAGTTGGTGAGCGAAACGGGACGGTATTCACGGCGAAACCCGATAAATATTCCGAGTCGTGGAATACGCGTCAAGATTAATCAAAAGGATCAACGGGAATTTTCATTGCAAAGTCTGCTCTTTGCCTTTCGTAATCGTTCGACTGTTAACATCGATATCGCTTCGCGTTCGTGAAATTTTCGTGCAATATTCATGAAATTCGAGAACTTTTGGTAAAGAAGAGGACCGGTCCCGCGACGAAACCCGAGCTTTTGTTTCTTCTCGTACCTTTCGTTTCGGAAATGGCGATCGAAACGAGAAAGTGACACTTTGAAGTACTAGACAGACACAAGAGACACGCGGCGAAGCGCATCCGGTGTGGCGATCTAGTTTGGGAAAACGTGGTCGTCGGCGGTGTGTGTTCGGTGTCTGGTCTGGTGGAGCCTGGTCTGGCCTGGCCTGGCCCGGCCCGGCCCGGCCCGACCCGACTCGACCCGGTCCAACACACACCAGACGGAATGAACGCGCGAAAGCGAGCGAGTGGAAGTCTACGAGTGAAACGAACCAACAGAGCCAGCCTCGCCAGTGAGACTTTAGCTAGCGCCCGATCCGGTACATTCCTCCGGTGCGATTTCTACTCGCACGCGCGCTCGCGCAGTTTCCAGCTGCCGCGCGGACCGACCGATCGCGTTCGAGCATCTGTGAAATTTGAACACCGGGAAGAAGCTGGCGTGTACGCGCAATCGAATCGTCTCGGGGATTCGCGCGTGTGTGGGAATGCAGTGACGGATATATTTATTTACGACAACGGTAAATGGCGGATGGAACGGTGCGGTGAGGGAAAGGGGATTTTTTGGAAGGAACGGGAAAGCAACGAGCTCGCCGAGGCCTCGAAGTAAGTGACATCGAACATAGTTACACGTAACAACGAACGCGTTCACTCGTGGTTAACTCGGTCGACCTTACGACACTCGCGACAGTCGGTGATCAGACGCTCGTTTACGCTCGTTCGACGAATCGCTCGATCGATCGAATCGTCTTGTCCAACGACTGCGTTTAACCACGTGGTAGGTATGGTCTGGGAAAAAATGGGGAAAAGCTGTTCGTGGGAATTCTCGCGCCAAGAGTACGCAGTTGCGCTTTCGAACGCGTTCAGCGAAACGAATTCGCGCGGCATTGGAGCGAAACGCGAGCTACGTAACGATTCGCGATCGCGTAACGTTGGTCGAACGTTGGTCCATTACTCGCGTTGCATTCGCGTTGCATTCGCGTTGCATCGCAAGAAAGGTCGACGTTGGCGTTAGGGGCCTGTGCGCGGCGCCTGCCGGAACCTCCCGCAAAAATTCTTCCTTCGAGCTGTAACGCTCGCCGATTATTGCGCGCAAACGTAATTACTTACTTACGAAAGTACTTACATTCTTCGCGAATACAAACGACGTTGCCTTTCTCCCCGCTTACGCCCCTATTCCCCTTTCGTCGACATTCCCTCGTCTCTCCCTCTCTCCCGTATGACACACGAGTCTTTTAACCTCTCTTCGTTTATCCCTTTAGCTCGACCTGCCTCAGTCGAGACGCGCGGAGCGTGTATAGGCCGTGAAAGAAGAGGGCCAAGCGAGGAGCGTATCGCGCCAAGGCGAAAAGGGAATTATCCGGTAGGATCTGCTGGTTTAAGTTAGACACCGCGAGAGAGAATTGATCGAGACGATAGGGATTCGAGCGAGAAAAAGGAATCGATCGCTGGTACACCTTATAAGGCGCGAAGGTTCGCGAGTATCCGCGCGCTATCGTCTTCGAATCTGGCAAAACCGGCCTTCGGCCGCGTTTACTTCTCGCATTTCGCAATTTCGACGTTCTACGGATACTTTCCACAGGCTCGAAACTACGAGCAATTCCGCAAGACTGCGCGGCGTGACTGGCGCGCGCGTACTCGCAAATTTGCCCGGTAAGAGAATAGTTTGGTATCGGCGGCGTTGAAAGAACCCGGGACTACGAAGAGGAACCGGAGAGAGTGGACCGGTAAGGCTCTCGTTAACGATTAACCCGTACGAAGCACCATGAACGTGAGTGGTATACGTCGAGGCGTGGCGATGCATAAACTGTCGCACTCGAGCCGCTCGTGAAACGTGTTTGCGCGGTCACGTTGGCAACACTAGCAGGAAATTGCTTTCATTGGACGCAGACAGAGACGCATCGGGTCGGTTCGCCTTGCCCTGCCCCGCGTACGTTCGCCGCGCCTCGTCGTGTCGCGCTTCGCGTTTGCGCAAACCTCCTCGAACCTGATCAAACGCGAAGCGTTTCAAGTACAACGGTAACCGTGCGAATTCGAAGGTTCGTCGCAGCTCCACGGGGAAATAATACGAAAGCTCGTGGTGCCCGTGGCTGCGAGACCGAAAGAACTACGCGATCGCGAAACGACTACACACACCATCCACCACCACCATCGTTCTTTAGTGTCAACGCGTTGCGTGCACTGATTCCAGACGAATCGTGCACTTCGATCGAAACCTTCTCCCACTCTCTCTCTCTCTCTCTCTCTCTCTCTCTCTCTCTCTCTCTCTCTTCCTCTCTCTTTCTTCTTCGCTCCCGTCCTATCACCCTCTATCCGACGGTTTGTTCGAACAGACAATTTGGTGTAACTGTCATGGAACAAGAGAGAAAGTAGGTAGTTAACCGATTTCATTGCGAAAAGAAGCAAAGGAAAGGAAGAGGAAGAAGAAGAAGAAGTAGAAGGAGGAGAAGGAGAAGGAGAAGGAGAAGAAAAAGCTGTTGTTTGGCTGGAAATGAGCGTGAGTCATCGGGACGAGGAGAGTGCGCTAGGACCGCTTGCACAAGCACGAGCAAACCTCTGGTTACTGGAGGGAGAACGATCTGGCTGGCAACAAGGTGGTTTGAGCAAACGCGTAGGTACGCGTTTTCGAAGCGAAGCGTGCAGACGACCGACGTCTGGACTACCGTCGATCCTCCGTTCGAGAAGCGGCCCGTGGACGACTCGTATGGACTGGCGGCCCCTCAGTCGGACGTCGAGCGCGGTCATCCACGCTCCGTTTATCCTACTTCTCTCTCTCTATATACATACGTCCACCGTTCGATCGTGAGTCGTTGGCGTGTCGTTTCCAACGTCTCGACTATAGAGACGCTACGCGACTCTTCATCGACGCGTAAACCGATCAAAGGATCGAGAGCGAGCCGAGATAAATAGAGACGAAGCGGCCCTACGCTGTTCGATCGACGACTGGATCGGCTAGATCGGCTAGATCGGCTAGATCGACTAGATCGGCTAGATCGGCTAGATCGGCTAGATTGGCTAGAACGGATAGGTCGTCGGGAATCGAGTGAGCGCGAGAGGACAAGCGACATGTCGACGTCGGATTTGGTCGGATACTCGCACGACTTCCTTACGGAATTCATTCAGCTGTACCGCAGCTTCCCCTGTTTGTGGCAGGTCAGGTATAAGGGATACAAGGACAGACTACTGCGAAACCGTGCTTACGATACCCTCGTGCAGAAGTTGAGGGAAGTGAATCCGATCGCGGATAGGGAGACCGTTATACGAAAAATCAACACCCTGCGAACCGCGTTCAGGAGAGAGTACAAGAAGGTGCGAAGCTCGCAAAAGATGGTTCAGAATCCCCGGCAGCGGTACAGATCCTCGTTATGGTACTACGATATCTTGAAGTTCGTCGCGGAACAGAACGAGACGAGTCCATTGGACGAAGAGAGGGACGTTAAGAACGCTTTGGTTAACCCGGCGGATCTCTCTCAAGAGGAGATGATGGTACGACCTCGTGCAATTTTTCTCGAGTTACCGAGACTGCGCGAATCCACGCTTCCCTGTCCCCTTAACCCCCTCTTCCTTCTCTCTCCTTCACGCTCTCTTTCTCCTAGAACCCTCCCGCTTTCTCTCTTCCACTCCCTTTCCTTTCCTTCCCTTCCTTTCCTTTCCCTTCCCTTCCTTTACGATCCCTTCCCTTCCTTTACGATCCATACTAATTTCCACTTCGTTTCACTTTCCATACTTACAGTTCGTCCGCGTTTTCGTAACGACTCTCCGACTCCCGATATTCACGAAATCGAATTTCGCGCGCAAACGCGATCCACGAATGAACCGTGTACTTCGCATACGCGATAACAATCGCCGAGATGGATATTTCGCCAACGCCGAGCTCGTTTCTGCCTCTTTTTCCTTTCCTCCCTTTTCCCTCCGCTTTCCCACCGCGCTTTCCCTCCGCTTTCCCTCCGCTTTCCCGTTCGCCTCTCTTTCATCATCGTTCCAGCTATTCGTCTTCCTTTCCGCGGCACTTTATCGATCCGGAAACTCGACGAACGCTAGAACGCTGCAGGGAGAACGCGTTTAAATCGGCAAAAGAAAGTCGAAACTCTGGTTCGGTAGCGCGTCTCGCGAATACTTTTTATCTCGAAGCGTCGTCGTATCGGCGACAGCAAACTCGACTCGACGCGACTCGACGCGACTCGACGCGACGCGATACGACGCGATACGACGTGATACGACGTGATACGACGCGATACGACGCGATAAGACGGTACGCGTAACGGCGTGACCGACCAATCGAGTGGACGACGGAGACGCTGTTTGAATCGCGTTCGCTCGTGGATGCGCTTCGAAAGCCATGCCTCGATATCCTCCAATTATCAGCTGGCAACCTAACTGTTTTTTAGTCTGTGCAAACGGACGTAGACAAGATCGAGCCACCGTCACCTGTACCGTCCCCGGGAGCTAGCTCCGTTCCGGCTTTTCAACCGATCATTCTGGAAACCGAGGGCTCGTACGCGAGGAGAATCTCGAACTCCGTGTCAACCGATTCTCTCCGAAGAAAATATCAGCAATCGTCAATCGAAGGAATCGACTCGCGAACTTTCGCCGAGACAGTTCGCTAGCTGCGTGACGGATGACCATTTCGAGACCTTTGGCCGCTACGTGGCTGGCAAATTGAGGAAGTCGATGCCCCGACAGGGTATCATCGCCGAGAAGATAATCGCGGAGGTCCTCTTGAGAGCTAATCTCGGCACCTTGGAGGAAGCTACTTGTCTCACAGAGAAAGTACCTTCCCGTTGCTTCTTGGTAATGGGCGATCGTTGAGTATCCTTCTCGTTCACCTCGTCTCTTCTTTCCTCGCTTCTTTTCCTCCCAGTCTTGTCCATGTTTCGCGATCGTTCGTCAACGAACGCGTCTACCCGTTCATCCGCCGCTGTCCGTATCGAGCGATTCCACGCATCCATGTACATACGTACCTGGCCGTTCCTAGTCCAAATGCACCAGTGTGCTTCGCGTTCAGTCGCCTGAGAGAAGAGCAAACCTCGGACGAACCTGTGCACCACGACAGCTCGCATCGCAGACCAATCGACCACTCTGGCCACTAGCCAACGAAACCAGCTTTTTTTTTCCTTTTCTCTGCCTACATCTGCGAAACTAGCCAACGACCATACGTATTTTTCATACACCAATAAACAGCTTCTATGCAACCCGATGACTTTCTATTTTTCCTTCCGCTTTCAACCATCCACGATTGTTCTACCGTTATTCCCATAAACTACCACCATCTTCGATCGATAATTATCGTTTTCTCAACGTGATTTTCCGAATCTCCGAAACTCCCTAAGTTGTTTCCACCCGCCGGGAATCCCCTCTTCGCGCTTCTTTTAAATCCTTCCCAACTTTCGCGATAAAACTTACGCGTAACCGGTCGGCCAGTTCCATTACGTCTAAACGATGTTTAACGGTCGTTACCGTAAGCGTTAACTGCTCCTTTCTTTTCGTTTCCCAAGCAACTTTCATTTTTTGCTTTTCACCGAGAAGTATCGCTTCTTTCTCCACTGGCGACACCCGCGATCGTATAAACCGAATCCTCTGCAATTCCGAGGTAATTACTCAAAATGAAACGCTTTCGTCGATATTCATACGTATAATTCCCTTTCGATAGTTTTAACGAGTAAGGAATTGTTTGGAAAATTTGAAACGTAACAGGTCCTGTGTATCGGAACAAAAGTTGACCGAAGACGAGGTGGCCGAGTGGTTAAGGCGTTGGACTGCTAATCCAATGTGCTCTGCACGCGTGGGTTCGAATCCCATCCTCGTCGGCGATGTGTTTTTTTTTTCTTTTTTTCCTTTTTTATTTCTACCGTATTTCCACCGTGACTCGATTATCCAAACGAAATTTTCACGCGAGTCGATTTATGTTTATTTTAAATTTCCTTCGTCTATGTATATATGAAAAAATAATACCCGTGCCTCAAGTCTTTTTTCTTTATCGATATAGGTTAATTGACGACGAGAAAGATACGCGATAAGCAGAGGTAGAATAACAGAGGTGAAACGGAAAAATTAAACGAAGATTCGATACGAAACACGCGTAGTTTGAACACTTTTACGTAATAGCGCTCGATCACACTTGTTGTTACGAGTGTAATAGAGTCCTGAAAATCCAGAGTTACATATCGGTCATTTGGATAGCGGATTAAAAGTTCCTACCGAATGACTGTGTCGTACTGTTTACGGAGGGAGGAAAAGAAGAGGCAGAAAAAATAATTAAAAAATTGCTTCAAAAAGTAAATTTTCTCTTCGTGGATACTGACCACTTTTTATTTTCTTTTTAACGTACGTTTAATGCGTCAGGAAACGGGAATATACATAAAGCTATCAAAAAAACCAAAATACGTAAAAGGGTTAGAAAATAATAACTTAGACTACGAGTTCGGTGGCTTACCATTTAAGTTCCGATAGCGTGTGCCATAGTTAATGGCAATGCTCGAACCACTTCGTCCGGATGCAACAAGGAATAACACGCAACTGAGACGGAAAGACGTCGACGAAAATGAATGACGAATTTAACCAGTGATGTTTACGTTTGGGTCTCATCTACCGAACAGCTCTCGCCGATGACACTCGTGTTTGGCCGGAATTCCGTACCAGCAGCTTCGCGTAATATGGTAGAAGGAATTAAACGTAAACTACCTGGTTTACCGTCTAGCATAATATATACTTAAGAGCTGTCTTATATTACGACGCGTAAATGCTTATGTATAGAAAGGCACGAAAACTATATACGGCTTTTATTTTTAAATAGGAAAGAGGAAGGAGGTAGACTAAATAAATAAGTAATTAGATAAATGTAGGAGATTAAATTAGACAAATTAAATTAGACGAGTTTCGCACAGTGACTAAATATTTTATTCTGTTCTGGGTTAGTAAACGAATACCCCTAAAATGAATCCCTTGCAGTCGTATAAGGGCGTGTCCCCTCTCCGTGGTGTGGTCTTCAAGTGCCAGGTAGCCTCTTGGGTCGAACCCGATCCTGATGTCTAAACATCCCCATTTGTCCATTGTTCTTGAACGTCTGCCATGTTTTTCTAGAAATCCAACGAAGAGTTTTTTCTGCCAGCATTGATGAAAGTTGCCTACGTAAATAAATAAATAAATAATAAAAATAAATAGCAGAAAGAAGAAGAAGGAGAAGGAGGAGGAGGAGGAGGAGGAGTGAGGCTATATATATTTTTACTTATTCGGAAATTATCCTGTACAATACTTATAAGAGCAATCAAAAAATTACAAAAGACAAAGAAAAAAAATTATTTTCTCCCCGTCGGGGAATCGAACCCCGGTCTCCCGCGTGACAGGCGGGGATACTAACCACTTTTTTTTTTTTTTAAATATACATTTATTATACCTTAATTAAAATACAGCGATATATGTATAAGAAAAACCAAAATGTACAAAAGGGTTACAAATGAAGACTTAGACTACCAGATCGATGGCTCCAACACGAAGCACTCGCGATCTTAAAACTAACCTTAAATTACCGCGCTTATCGCTATGAGATAATATAAACTTAAGAGCTATCTTATATCCAATCGCGTGTTTGCCTATGTACAGAAAGGCACGAAAACTATACAGACTTTGTTTATTTTATAAGTGGGTAAGGAGAAGGGAGAGGACTAGATTAATAATTAAGTAATAAATAAATAAATAAATAAATAAATAAATAAATAAATAGAGGGGCAAGAGGGATAGGAGGTGAGGGTATATGTATTTTTATTTATTCCAAGACATTTTGTACAATACTTATAAATAGAAGGAACTGAAAATTAAGAAAGACAAGGCGCAATGACGCAATTAAATAGGAGGGGGAAAAAAAAACAAAATTTTATCCTCTCCCCGTCGGGGAATCGAACCCCGGTCTCCCGCGTGACAGGCGGGGATACTAACCACTATACTAACGAGGATTTGTTGTTCGGTTTCAATAGTTTATTGGTTCATGATTGTTTACAATGATTGTTAACAATATGAATTATTTTAACGCAGTTCGAGCCACCAATATTTTTTTGACTTTTTACGGTGAGAATCTTCCCGGTCTATTTTTGATAATTTCGTGTTGATTTTCGTCGCGTTGTCAAAAATGTCGTCTGTGTTATACAGAATTGCCGTGTTGTCGGCTTTCCTATTCGCATGATAGATCAAGGGTACATTTTCGCTATTCTGGATGTACCCCTGACCATCGAGGTATACGAAAGCTTCTGGTGGCGTATATCCCGTGTGTCGGGTTTTCTCGAAATATCCCGGATTTGGATAAACGGAGCTATTGATTAAACTATTGCTTTTTACGTTTCTAATATTTGCCCAATGATTTCGTATCAATTTGAGCATGAACAGATCTATTCTGATTATTTCCGCGCATTCGTATAGTTTGTGATTACTAACGAGTTTAGTGAAATTTGACTCCGGAGTCCGATATTTGCCTAGACAAGCTCTGAGGCATTTTCTCTCGAAAACCCTGAGCTTCTCTATCGTACTTGCCGTTACGTTGAACCATACGGGGCAGCCGTATGTCAATATCGGTCTTACAAGTGTCTTGTAACAAATAATCTTGGTTTTCGCGCTAAGCAACTTTGAGTAAAACAGACGTTTGTGATTGGCGAATGCCCTTTGAGCTTTCTCGATCTGCGTTTGAACATGGTTAATAAAGTTTAATTTGTAGTCCAGATGTACACCTAGGTAACGAACCACCTTCTTATTCGCGATTTTTACCCGATCGTCCTTTCCGTCGTGCAACTGGAAATGTTTCGAGTGCGTCCGTACGTCGCAGTTAGCGTTCGAAATCCGTGAAATATAGGGCCGGAATAAAATTGTCTCGCATTTAGCGGTGTTAATCTTTAATTTCCACGTGAAAAAGTAATCTTGAATTTTGTCGAAAGTTTCTTGCAACCGCGTTTTTAGTTTCGAGGGTCTACTGTCTTTTATATAAACTAACAGATCGTCGGCGAAAGCTATTGCGAATTTGTCGGGATCGTTATTTAGGTCGTACATGCGGAGTAAATCGCTAATGTATATGCTAAACAAGATGGGGGAATTGACGGTGCCTTGCTGCAAACCATTCTCAATCGCGAAGGTTTTCGTGGACGAGCAATTGTTTTCGGTTACTACGAATTTTTTCCCGTGAAGCATATCCCAGATCATTTTGACAAGGTGCTGTGGGAAGCCTCTCTTTAGGAGTTTAAAGAAGAGGCCGTCCAACCACACCGTGTCAAAAGCTTTCTCCAGGTCTATGAGGAGCGCGCCAACGCATTCGTCGGCGTTTCTCGCCCAGCAAATGTCCGACGTGAATTTTGAAATCGCGTGTGTCGTAGAATGTTGGTGCCTGAACCCGAATTGCGTCTCAGGGATAACGCTATTCGCGTCGCAGTACGTCGTCAGTGCCGTATTTATCACAGTTTCGAAAACCTTACTAATATTCGCGAGAAGGCTAATCGGTCGGTAATCCGTGGGATTACTTCCGTCCTTGCCTTTTTTCCTTATCGTTATTAATTTTGCAGTCTTCCACGCGGTAGGGAAGTACATTCTATTTAGGCAATTGTTGAAAAGGATCGCGTAAATGTATATGTATCGCAGAGGCAGATTTTTGAGCGCGATATTAGGAACGTTGTCGAAACTGGAGGATTTTTTGTTATTGAGTTTTTTAAAAATGAGTTTCAGTTCTGTAAACGAGGTGAAATAGTCCGTGGGTACCCGCGTGTCTTTCGGATGGTCCGCCGTATTGTCGTCGTCGAACGTACATACCGTCTCGTCGTTCAGTTTGTCTTCCGCGGTGTCCCGTCTGAGTTGATCGATTTTCTGTCCGATGATATGGGAAAGTTGTTTCTTCCCCATATGCAAGTTGTTCGTATGTACAGTTTCAAAGTGAGTCCCGAGTACGTTTAGCTTGTCCTCTGTCTCTGTAACGAGTATGTCCCGTGGCGCGTTTGTCGCTCGAGCGTCGAATCGTACGTTCGTGTTCCGGAGGAGGTGCGCATCCGCCATGGGAATTTTTAACGTTCCTATGGCGTTTGCCTCCTTTGGTCGGAATATGCTGTTAATCGCGGGAAAGAACTTGGACGACTGGCGCGGAGATATTTTGGAAATTTTCGCTTTCCAGAAATCGTTTACCGATTCGTGGAATGCTTTTTTGATCTCGCGACGAATATCTTTAAGGGCGGCTTTGAGCGCTGCTATCGACGCGTCGTTTCTATTCGTGTACGATTCGAGTCTCGAGAGTCTGTTTAGTCTCGTAATTATGTAGCTTTTGTGTGCGCGTAGCTGTTTGATACGGGGGGTGATGTATTTGTCGGTCGAGTTGGTATTTTTCACGCGTGGGATCGTACAGTCTATAGCTCGGTTTATGTTGCAGTCCAGTTTGTCAAGGAGGTTGTCGATTTCTTGTACGTTTAGATTTCTGTTATTCGGTATGTCCGGGATTTCCGTCGTCGTTAAGAATTTTCGGAATTTCGTCCAGTCGGCTTTGTGGAAATTGTATCTGTCCGGTGTCACTGATTCGTCTATTTCAAGCGTTTCCATCGAGGGTATCGATATTTCTATCAACACCGCTCGGTGGTCGCTATCGTATTCGAAAGAGTCCAGAGTGTTGTGGCTGGGTGTCTCGTGAAATTTAATGCGGTTATCCGCTAAACACAGGTCTATGTACGCGTTACTTTTGGGGTAAGAGGGTACAGCTGTCCCGCGAACGGAGAGTCGGTACGGTACGTAGTTTTCGAGGGTCCACTTATTCAGGGATATACCTCTGCTATTGTTTATAGCGTTACCCCAGGAGTGGTGTTTGGCGTTCAGGTCACCGGCTAGAACGTAATAATGATTGTCTTTCTGCAATTCTAGTTGCCGAAAGAGCAATTTGAACTCTGCCATAAATTCTTTCTTGCAATTGCTCGTCGCGTACCCCGCTATCACGAATAGCTTAGCATCGCCCTGAAGCTTTATTTCTATAACTGTAGATTCGAAGCTTTTGTTCGTCGTTTCGTGGTCTATGCAAATATGTCTGAATTTAAGGTTCTTACGTATGACAATGCCCGTTCCGCCAGCTTGTTTTGCGTTAAATCTATCGTTTCTAACAAAATTGTAGTTTTCGAATACAATTTTGTGTCGGGGACTTAATTTAGTCTCGCAAAGTACAACCATGTCCGGTTTGCGGATGTTGAGACAATCCAGGAGAGAGGCGCGTCTTTCGTTGGTTATTATTGAATTTACATTAATTTGGACAATGTTGAGTCGGCGTAACGTAAGTTTGTTGGCGGTGCGCGACTGTTCTGTGCTCCCGAGATTATCCATTTAAAAGTCTATTCCGAGAGCCTCCGCGATAACGTTGATTCTATTGCTATTGGTTTCTACGTACTCTGTTATTCGTGCGATCTGATTGTTCAACGAGTTTGTCATACGTCTTATTTCTGTTAGTAGCGTATCGTTGAAAGTATTTGTCGCGCTGTTTTGCGGCGGATTGTTTTCCGCTACGGCGTCTGAGTGCGTTTCCGTCTGTGTCCGCGTCTGTCTACCAGAGAGAATCGCGCTGTAGGAGATGGCTGGGTTAATCGTTTTGTTTATAAATTGTCGTTTTCTTTCCCGTTCTGTTTTGACCAGTTCTTTTCTCTCTTCTATCCTTTGCTTCAATTCCTGAAGCCTTGGGCATCCCCTGTAGGAGGCGGGGTGTCCAAAGCTCTGGCAATTGACGCAATAGGGTTTGTCGACTGTTTTATCTGTTCGCAAGCACTCTCCTGGATTGTGTTGCTGGTTGCACTTTACGCACCTATACTCTAGGTTGCAGTTGAGCGCAATATGGCCTATCCTTTGACACCTCTTGCATTGGACTCTATCTTTTTTTACTATTTTTTCCCAATGAATTAGGGAATGGAGAACAATTTTTATTTGTTTCAAATTTTCTATTTTGCTGTCAGGAGACAGCTGTACTATATAAATCGGGAGCCTCCGTCCCTCGGCAATTGATTTTCTCGTCTCGAATTTTTTGACTGCCTGAAACTGGACGTTTTGTATGTTTTTCGAACGGAGCTCGTTCAATACCACGTCTGGCTCGAAATCACCGTCTAAGCTTTTTAAAAGCATCGACGTACTTTGCGTGCCTTTTGGCGTGTATGTAAAGAATTTAATATTTTCTTTTTTAAGCAGGTCACATACCTTACTATGCGCGGCAATCGAGTTGACATGCAAGAGGTGTTTACCATTGTTGATTTTTTTCGTGTAAAAATCTTGCGTTAATCGCGATACAATGCCGATTGTCGATTTACACGTGATATCGAATATCGTAATCGGGGGAGGCCTAGCGCTTCTTACCTGATTCTCGGTCTCCTGTGATGGACTCTGCTGCTCGTTGACAGTGGTCCTCTTGACTTTTTTAGCCGATGGTGTAGGTGCTGCTTCCATCCTTTTGGGCTGCTGATGGCGGCTGGTGCTGGTGCTGATGCTAGTGCTGGCTGCTGGGCTCGGAGGCTGGCTCGGGCGCGATCTTTTCGTTGGCCCGACTTTCGTCCACTGCTCCCTGTCTTCGGTCGCAAGCTCGTTGTCTTTCGGGATCGCGGGGTTTTCCTTCGCTCTGGATACCTGGCTCGGCGGTTCGGTTTGGCTGGACGGCGAGGGACGGGGATTTCCTCCGTTGTTCCTCGCTTTCTCTTCCTCCAGTTGCTTGGAAAGAAGCTCTACGGTTTTATTTAATTTATCTATTATTTTTAACAGATCTTCGTAGTTGGGGGCTACAGGTTTCTCTGCTTCTTTTCCTGTGTTGGCTGCGGCTGTTTTTTTTATTGGCGCCATGTCTGCCAATTTCCGTGGGGTTGATGATGAATTTTGTTTAACTATTAACTTTGGCACTGCTTTCACTGTTTTTGAGCCTTTACGTTTGTCCGTATTGTTTATTCGGGCATTAATTTTGTTAATGCTCTCTCGTGTCAGGCCTTTCTCTTTTATAATCTTCAACGCTTCATCTATGTTTTTTTTTTCACTAGTTATATTCTTCCGTGTTAATATATTTATATTTATTTTATTCTCCAGTGTTCACAAGGAATTATTTCCATGTGTAAATGGTCTTCTTCACTGTTGGTCGGTTTCTGAAGCTGCACTATCGAGCGTGGTGACACTTTCGTACACTTCAGTAGGTATAAGCGTTTATGGCTTAAGGGCTTTGACTGCGGAGGATCGGTCGGAACGTCCGTCACCTTCGAAGGTCTAGGCAAGAATGGGGATACTAACCACTATACTAACGAGGATTTCCTGCTGGGTTTTATTTATTTATTGGTACATGCTGATTTACATTGTTCTTTTGTAATTGTATACTATACTCGATTCAACGAGAAGTGCCATGAAAATAAACAGAAAGTTCACGTAATCGATGCTGCAGTGGCAGATAAGTGGCTGCTGAACGTCGCTGCTCAGAGACACTTTTCAGCGGCCCCTGAGAAGGGCCCTCGGATCAAATATACATAGCCGTGCATACGTATCCCTACTATCTAGGGGTCTCATGTTATTTTTCGGCTTTGTTCTGATCACGCGTTGCTCGCGTGCAACTGTTTATATTTCCTGTCAGTTCTCGTTCAACTGGGTACAGCTATTTTAACGCGTATTTTAATTATAAACCCATAGTCCCAATAGTTCTCTAGAGACGTGGCCTTTTCTTTCGCCATTGCTACCTGGGTCGATGGATCGGCTTGCCTGAGTAGCGAAGGACGGGAATTTCCCTCGTTGTTATTCGCTCCTTTCTCGAGTTTTTTCGAAAGAAACTCCATAATTTTGTTTCATTTGTCTATGATTTCTCGTAGTTGCGCAACTTGTAATTGCGCAGATTTCTCGCCTGCTTATTTCGTCGGATTAGTAGGGACTGTCTTCTTCGTTGGCACCATGTTTGTCCACTTTTGTGAATATAATAATGTTCCTTTTTTAACTATTAGTTTTGGCACTTTGGTAAAGGGGAAAATAATATTCAACGAGTATTTCTTGGTGGTATAAAATGAAAGGGGGATCGAAAGGCGACATTTTTCCGCAGTCCACCGTGCTGCAAGTATCACAGAAAGCCTCGAGTTCTCTTTTATTTTATACCGCCAAGAAATTTTAAATGTAACTAAGAACAGAAATACTTGGCGAATATTATTTACCTCTTTACCACGCAATGCACTTCTGCACGAGTCCTTTTCCTTTTATCCTTTTTAGTTCTTCGTCTATGTTTTCACTTTCACTTCTTTTTCATCGATCCGCGTGTTTTTTTCTAATTTATTTTGCACTATTTGCAAGATGCACTATGGAAAGAATTACGTAGATGAATTATAGAAAGTGTTTACACTCTCGTACACTGCAAGTATATGCGTTTTACGTTAGAGGGTTCTTGACTGCGAAAAATCGGTACGTCCGACACCCACGGAGGTCTAGGCAGGAATGGGATACTAACCGCTATACCGTCGACGATTTTCTGCACGTAATTTCTTTCTCTCAATACTACTCTAAATTAATACAGCTAGACCTGATTAGGGTTAAACTAAAGAGTTTTGATGTGCGATTGTCTTTGGCGCTGAGTTGATCGTCGTGAGGAGAACTCTCTGTACGACTCTTGTCTCGGTGGTTTTATAAATTCGCTTGACTACTCATTGGTTAGTGTGAAATGTAAGTGGTGGATGTGTGTCTTAGATGTAGTTATGAATAATATTGCAGGTGTGTGTTAGCTTCGACGTCTTTCATTGGTGTTGGATGTTTAAACAAATTAGGTCCTTAGGCCTATCGTTTTAAGGGTGATTTATTGACCCTACGGTTCAGCCAAGTGGTGGCCAAGTGACAACGAGTGTCCGCGAGTCAACATGGACGCTGGCAATGACATAAAACAGCCCCCCGCTTAACTTGGGACTGGGGCTTCGGTCCTGGGACCGCAACAATTCCATCTATTCAATGTTGATAATAAGTTTTAGTTGGTAGTTTTTATTGGATTTACAGAAACTTGCGCTATTAGATTTTGCCTCGGGACATTTTTTTTCACTCGATCTCGATGGGCGTCAAGTGTATCGGTATTTGGGTCGATGTATTGTTAGGTAGTATTCTTCGTAGCGAAAAATATATTTGGCAAGATCGTAACTTAGTTGTTTTGGCGAAGATAGCGGGAGAATAAGCTAGTCCAGCTATCGCGATACTTCTTAGGATTATTTTTCAGCTTTCCGCTTACATCTAAGAAAATTAATTTATACGTAAATTGTAGATTTTTCTCATCTGTCGCGGAATCTCTATCGAAGATAGAATCAGAGGATCTTTTTGTTGCATATTTTTCTATTGACGCGATAAATTAAGGGAACGTTATTTTCGTTTTGTACGAAGCCCTCTTTGTCCAAGTAGGTAAACGACTAGAGTGATGTGTAGCCTGTAAGTCTGGTTCAAAGCCTGTTCAAAGAAAGAGAGTTCGGGTACAAAGAGCGTGCTACCAGAGAATTTCTCGCGTTTCTAACTAAATTGCACCAATGGTTTCTGATTAGTTCCATCATGAATAAATCTATACCGATTAGTTCGGTTTCTTCCTATAGTTTGTAATTGCCGATGAGTTTTGCTAAGTTTTTCCAGGCATGCTCTCAAGCATTTACGTTTTAGAACTCTAATCTTTTCCATCGTTCCTGTGCCGATGTTAAACCATGTTTAGCAACCATTCTACGTTTTCATACTCCGTTAAAGCGGTAAATTATTAATTATAATTTCCTGCTGCAAATATGCCTTACACGCGATATATAAAAACCAACTAATGCCAACTGGCGTGGTAATTAAAGAAAAGAAATTCGCTTTATAAATTATTACACTTAATATACGATATCTCCGCGATGTATTTGCAGGAAGAGGGAAGCCTTTTACGAGACGAGGAGAAAAGGAGAGAAAAAGAGGGGAAAAGAACTTGTTGCTTACATAGATTCACGGCCAATTACGGCGTCTTTGTTCCGCACCATCGCCCGTTGCTTTTTCGCTCCTTTTCTTCTTCTCCGTCTAGTTTTTCTATGCAAGGTGTTCACGCGCTTATCACGACTTTACAAATCAAAGAAAAGTTAGCTAGTACTGCAGGTAAGAAGCATCACGCGTGCACTGGGCCCCGTGGATAATAAAAATTGTTCGTCACCGTGTGTTCTCGGGTCGATTTTGCTCGAAGATAACTGAGATTTACGCTCAATTTTGCTCACTCGAGGAAGGATTATAGTCTCGAGTGTCTCGATCTTGCATACTTTCGACCATGTCAAACAATAAACATAACAATAAATATATCTGCGTTTCTGAATAATTATAACAGGTCATAAAAATTTGAAAATAAGCCTTCTAGCGTGTACATTCAACGGACTATTGCTACCTTTCTACAAGCAGTTCATTATCTGACATGAATTTTCTACACGGTATCATAGTCCGTAGGCTTGATTGAAGAAAAAACCATGGAACAAAATTGTGGCCAATTTTGCGACTTTCTATCAGAATAATATATATTTTTCTTTCATCCTATTAATAATCATAACAAAGATCAAAGATAAATCCTCCATAAATGATATATTCTCGTTCAGCCTTTTTATCTTAAATATATCTTCTATCATCAGTAACATTGCGCTACATAAATAAAAGTGGCAATCTGTGGTTACTCTATTCAAAAAGTAAACGCAATATACCCCTAATGTAACCTCTTATACCGCGCTAATACCTTCAATAAGTTAGACAAGGATAGAAGTTGAAGCGACATTCGATCAGCGCCATTAATGATTTTGGACGCGAAGCTGAATAAAGTAACAGGAACACGATTAATTTCTACGATTAATTTATGAACTTTTATAGCTGCGTCGCAGAGCTGGAACTTTGGGTAACATTTCCATGCAAGTTTCGATAACAATTTGTGGTTAATTAGCTTGTTATTAATAATTATTTGAAGGCCTACGTGATTTGATAATAACGACCGGCACGATTGTCTGTTAAAATATTTAATTACGAACAAAACTAGAAGTAAAATATGAATAAAAATTATATGGGAATATTGCTAAGGATATCGTTTTTATAATGCGTGAATGTTATACATAAATTAGTTGCATGAAAAATAGTTATTAATGACAAATTATAACGATCTCCGGCAACAGTTCGAATACTCCGTGCAATAATTACTAATAATTAATTAATTAATTAACGAGAAATCTGTATCTAAAATAGTATTGGAAAATTTTTAAAGAGTGTCTCTTTACGATACAATTATAAAAGTTTACAAATTAATCGTAAAAATTGAGTAATTTGATGATTTTCCTTTCAAGTCGGTCGTATTGGCGAATCATTATTCTTTATCCTTGTCTAAGGGTGGTGCGACGCGTTGATTGGCGCTAATGCAGCCAATCGGATAGACATACGATCAGTGCCATCTATGACTTTTGATTCGTTCGTTCGAGTCAAAAACGTTTACAAATTTATATCAAAAAATTATATTGGACAGTTGTTGAAGGGTCTGCCTTTACGATGCAATTATAAAAGTTCATAAATTAATCACAGATATTGAGTAATTTGTGTATTTCCCACTGCCGATTTGATTTATTAAAATATATTAGGAGCACAACCAGAGTTAGTAAACTAACATCAGAGACATCTATGTTCCCGTTGCGGAACTCGAGCTTCGAGTCTAACATCATAGATGGCTCTGATGTTACTCGAGGAGCACATAACCAGAGTTAGTAAACTAACATCAGAGTCATCTATGTTCTCGTTGCGGAACTCCGCAACGACGCTCCAGTTCAGTAACGAGAACATAGATGGCTTTGATGTTACTCAAATAGTTTACTAACTCTGATTGTGCACCTAATATATTTTAATAAATCAAATCAGCAGTGGAAAATACACAAATTACTCAATATCTGTGATTAATTTATGAACTTTTATAATTGCATCGTAAAGGCAGACCCTTCAACAACTGTCCAATATAATTTTTTGATATAAATTTGTAAACGTTTTTGACTCGAACGAACGAGTCAAAAGTCATAGATGGCACTGATCGTATGTCTATCCGATTGGCTGCATTAGCGCCAATCAACGCGTCGCACCACCCTTAGACAAGGATAAAGAATAATGATTCGCCAATACGACCGACTTGAAAGGAAAATCATCAAATTACTTAATTTTTGCGATTAATTTGTAAACTTTTATAATTGTATCGTAAAGAGACACTCCTTAAAAATTTTCCAATATTATTTTAGATACAGATTTCTCGTTAATTAATTAATTCATTATTAGTAATTATTGCACGGAGTATTCGAACTGTTGCCGGAGATCGTTATAATTTGTCATTAATAACTATTTTTCATGCAACTAATTTATGTATAACATTCACGCATTATAAAAACGATATCCTTAGCAATATTCCCATATAATTTTTATTCATATTTTACTTCTAGTTTTGTTCGTAATTAAATATTTTAACAGACAATCGTGCCGGTCGTTATTATCAAATCACGTACGCCTTCAAATAATTATTAATAACAACCTAATTGGCCTCAAATTATTATCGAAAATTTCATGAGAATATTGGTCAAAGTTCCAGCTTTGCGATGCAGCTATAAAAGTTCACAAAATAATCGTAAAAACTTGGTAATTTTTGATTTTTCACTGCCGCGTCGTTTCTATCCTTTTTTAACCGCACGCTGTCCTTTTTTATCGCGTGACCAGGTTCCGGCGACCTCCTATTTGAGAGCTCACAGTGTACCCTACGTGTTCCTATGGTTATCGTGAGCTTTCGAGCTTGTGAGATTTTTGACTGATTTTTAGTCGGAAAATTCCGGTCTGAGAGTGAGTGGCGAAAGTCGACATTTTTTTATGATGGCCGAATCGATTGCGAGTTAAATCAATCTAATTTTCGGGTGCATATGCGACGTGTGTGTAAATTGCGTGGGCGTAAATCACGTGGTTCGTATTTTACAGCGTTTCAAAGACAGACATAATTTCCTTGATGTCTCTGGTCAAAATTTTTACGAGAAGTCTTTGGTTAATTCCGCGTTTTTGCATCAGGAGAACATGACATGGCAAGAGGTCTACCACTGAGCCAGTTCCAAGAAATGACGCCATTTCCAAGAATTCTCCGGACAATACTTTTGAAGCCTCTGCTAAAAATTTGTGGCGAATTTCACGAATTTGTATCAGGAGAACATAACATGGCAAGAGGTCTACCACTGAGCCAGTTCCAAGAAATGACGCCATTTCCAAGAATTCTCCGGACAATACTTTTGAAGCCTCTGCGAGAAATTTGTGGCGAATTTCACGAATTTGTATCAGGAAAACATAACATGGCAGGAGGTCCATAGCCGAGCCAGTTCCAAGAAATGACGTCATTTCCATGAATTCTCGGTCAATATTTTTGCAGCCTACATGGACAATATTTTTACCGTTTTTGGTCAATACTTTTGCTGCCTCGTTGGACAATACTTTTGCCGCTTCAGTGGACAATACTTTTACCGTTTTGGTCAATACTTTCGCCGCCTCAGTGGACAATACTTTTGCCGCTTTGGACAATACTTTTGCCGCCTCGGTGGACAATACTTCTGCCGTTTTTGGTCAATACTTTTGCTGCTTCGGCGGACAATACTTTTGCCGTTTTTGGTCAATACTTTTGCGGCCACGAAGAAAAATTTTTGGCCGATTTAGCGACTTTGTATCAGGAGAACATAATATGATCGGAGGTCGCTGGTCGAGTCAGTTCCAAGAATTGACGTCATTTCTAGGAATTCTCGGACAATACTTTTGTCACCTCGAAGAAAAGTTTCTGGCCGATTTCACGATTTTATACTAGGATAACATAACATGACAGGAGGTCGCTCGCCGACCGATTCCAAGAAATGACGTCACTTTCTAAGAATTGTATAGAAACAAATTTCGTAGTGTTCGTGTGAATATGTATACTATACACAGCTACTCACTGCAGGAGAGCCTAATGACTTTTGTTATTATACTTACCTTACTTACCTTACCTTACTTACCTTACCTTACTTACCTTACCTTACTTACCTTACCTTACTTACGTTATTTCATCAGAATTTACATATTATTGTAACAGATACTAATTACTAAAATATCTTATCCTTATTACTAACTTATATATAAACTATAACTAACTTATATCTAATTAATGACTACTTGTAATTAATTTATGACTAAGTTATAACTAACTTATCGCTGGCTTAAAATTAATATTTCAACTTTACTTACCTTACTTACCTTAATTCATCAGAATTTACATATTATTGCAACAGATACTAATTACTCAAATATCTTAAATTTATTATTAATCGATATATAAACTATATTTAATTTATACCTAATTAATGACTACTTTATAATTAATTTATGACTAAGTTATAACTAACTTATCGCTAGCTTGTAACTAATATTTCAACTTTGGTGCGTACCTCTTAGCTTGGTATCGTTTCCGAAATTAATTTTTTGGAAAACGATACCAATTACCGGGTCTCACCACGTGGAGGTGGCTACGCATCGAGACCCGACATGCGCCCTAGTGGTGCATCTTACTTTACACACACGTCACCTGGCGCTACCTGTATCAAAGGTAGCGTAATCTAACTTGGAGCGAATTCAATTAAAGTGACTCTACTGACACTTAATTATATTTCGTGTCTTAGAAAAAGGGTTTCGGTTCGGTATACTGAAACTCTACTGTCGCAACGCTAAGATATTTTCAAGTTCCCATAAAAATAGGGAATGAAATATCAAACCCGCAAGCAAATAGAAAATCGTGACGCGTCCGAACGAGTTCGCGATTATTCGAAAGACCGACTAGCCTACGAGACGTACTCTCGTGTACAAGACAACTTCGTGCCTCGGCACCCTCCCGACCGAACCTAGCCCACCCAGTCACCATAGACCCTGCCATGACTTACTCGAGAACGAGAGCGATCAACGAACCAGCGAAACACCCAAAATCAAGCCGAGGGTCCCTAGCGATGCCCTGTAGCCGGTCACGCAGGCCCCTGCCACATGTGGGAGAAATTAATCATCCCATGGGGTCTGATCGCAGGCCCATATGCAGTGTCACGGCTACAGGACCCATACCCCGGTCGTGCACGCGCTGGTGCCCAGGACGACTAAGGCCAACAGACCTTTGGATGACTTACGAAACATGGAGTTATCGAGTACACAAGAGTACGTCGCGCAGGTTAGTCCGTACTTAAGAACGATCGCGATTATCGCGAGAACAATTATGTTCTATTTGGTAAACGATAGGGACAAGAGTATAGAGAATTTATATATTTCGCTCCAAGTTAGGTGGCCTACCTTTGTACGGATAGCACGCACATGATACTTAGTCTAGGTATCTATCTTATGATTACTTATAACTACTTAGGTCTAAACGCACGCATCCCGCGTCGTCCAACGTTGTCTTCCAAACCAAATCTTGAAAAACTTGAAAACCTAAAAAGAAAGTATATAAAACTGAAAAGAAAACATATAAACCTGAAATGAAACGGATTAGTTGGAGGAAAGTACAATAAATGAAAGTGAAAAGAATACGAACCAAGAAGAACAATGAAATGGAGTGAACAACTCATCTGTGAGAAATAAACAATCCAATGATGAGATATAAGCAACCCAACGATGAGATATTCAAATATTAAGCGAAATGTTCGAATTGTCAAATGAATATGAAAAAAAGTCTGAAAAGAAAATAATAATTAAAATCTGAAAAGAAAAGAAATTAAACCCTGAAAAAAAAAAATTATTAAGAATCCAACAGTAAGATATCATCAACCCAACGATGAGATAAAAAAATCAACGTCAACGGATTCGAATATCATACGAAATAATCGAAATTCCAAATAAAAATAAAGAAAAACAAAAAAAAATTTGAAAAGAAAAATATAATTAAATTCTGAAAATAAAAAAAAGTTAGAACACGAAAAAAAAAATTAGTCCTGAAAAGAAAAATTATTAGTAAATTGTTTAAGGGGGTGGGTGTGAATGGGGTAGCCAACCCACCCCCACTCACGCACAAGGAAAATTTTAGATGTTTCACCCCCGATGCCAGACCGGCAAATGACTTGAGCAGCGGAGCGGCCTCCCTTATATAGCTTCCGATCAACCGAGCTTCCCCACCCCAATCGAAAATTTTTGGACTTCATCGATTTTATTAATTATTAGTTTTCTGCTTTCATAGCCAATAATTTATTAATTTTTTCACTTTTATTATAAATATACGTTGTGAATAATTTGTTGTTAACGATGTTAATTTATTATTAAAAATATATTTAATAATTTAGAAACTTTTTGCGAATTATTGGTACATTTTAACGCAAGTATGTTATAAGTTCAAGCAGTAATTAGTAATTTATTAATTTTTTCACTTTTATTATAAATTTACGTTGTAAACAATTTGTTACTATGATATTAATTTGTTACTAATAATAAATTTGATAATTTATATATTTTTTATAAACTATAACTGCATTCGGGCTTGCACAGCATAAATTTCCATGATACGTATACGTATGTCAAAATATTTTTATTTCCTCTGTATTTTTGATTAAAACGAAGTATTACATAAAAAAGTAAAAAGGTTCGAATATTCATTCTCATCTTAAAAGTTAGATGGAATTTATTTTTTAACAACTTTATATTAGAAAATTATTCGTATTTTCGTAATTCAGAGCCACAAATAATTTTAATTATGGGCATTGATAAACACGAGATACTCCCACCTAACTTGTAAGACAATAACGAACCTCCTAACCTTGCGTTTTTCGAATACTAAGAGTGATAGAGCAATTTTGATTGCGGATTCGTGTTGAGGAAAGTAAACTCCACGCGAATCACCTATTGGATATTACAGATTAGAGAAGTTAAAAGTTGTCGGACAGTGTTATCGATAGTTTAGTACGAACTAGTTTAAAATGAACTTTAAAAATTTCAAAAGAATCGTAGTCTTATTAGACAAATCATGCAAATGTTCATTCAGTGAAACTAATTCCTTGGAAAACAATACCAATTACCGAGTCTCGCCGAGTGAAGCTAACTACGCATCCCCCAAATCCACAGGCTTAAACCAACCACTCTCCATTACATACACTTATACGTGAAAGTATTCAAACGTTTACATCTACTGCTTTTGAAATTTGACATAAGAGTGTTAAAGTGAAATATTTAAAATAATAATGATACATATAATAAGAAGCAACTTTTACAAACATATACCATTGGTTATTAATAATAATATTGCATAAATAACGTACAATATTAGCGAGAACCACAACTAATTACAAAATAGGAAGGTTCAGTATGACGTCGAATCATCTTTTGTTGCTTATGACAAATTTTTCATTCGCGATTTTCCATCATTCACTAGCGCCACCACTGTTCATATCTCCGATAAATGTATTGCAAACATTCTATATATTTTTGAATTATTTTCTAATTTTACTGATATAATCTTGGGATTTTCTTTTTACTACATGTCCCATACCGTTTTAAATATTTCATTTTCACGTACATATTTCAGTTGTCAAACAGAGTAAATGTAAACGTTCAAATGCTTTCATGTATGAATGTACGTCTCGGCATGCGAACCGTTGCTAACGAGAATACAGAGTACTGAGCTTTACGTCGTCGACGATGTAGTCTACATATTCTACGTCGATATCCCTATAATATGTCTTTATAGCGGGGCTTTTACCCGGTCGTGGTGACTTTAAGTGACGAGGAACGTGACTGTTGCGAAACTCTGAATCTGCAAAACTACAAGTGACAATATTTACAGTGAAAATGCGAGTAACGTACAAGAATCTTCGAACTATAAGTGTGAAACTAGAACTATGACGCTGGCGGCAGTCGATACGGGACTAAAATAGAACCCATAAAAGACCGATGAAAGATCGATACTTCAAAATCCGTTGGAAACGTATCCGAAATCGTTATCTACACCGATTTTGACCTCCCGCAACAGCTACGGAAGACAGTGATTCCTCGAAAGTGTTTTGTTAACTAGAATCAACATAAGTTTTCGATCCCTTGACACGATCTGGAGAAAAGTTTTATTTTCTTGTCGGATGGAATTTCGAAAGCCTTGTAAAGAGTAGAAATTGGTTTAAAAATTTCACGCAAGTACGACGTGGTACGTTGTCCAGAAATTACGAAAACCTTTTTACTTTGAAATATAAGATCAATTATCGGCGTGCACGATGTTCCATGCATTACCGCGTACTTTACTCAGTGTTACCAACATACATCGAACAAACGACGGCATTAACACTAGAACTACCAACCTAGTAAAAAAATTGGTCTCAGAATTTCCCTCTTTGCATTTACTGAAAATATATAACTGATTTAAAAGAGATTCATGTCGACTCATATCGAGATAGACCTGTAATTGATATATTTTATCTTAATCGTACCACTAAAATTATTTATATCTGCTATGTGTAGGTATCCATTAAAGATCGGTGGTCTAATGAAAGTGATAAAAACATCTTCGAATATGCGAATACGAGAGTAAAAGAATTTTGTAATTTCGAGAACCGCGAGATGTAACGATTATTCGTAATAAGTCGTTAAAAATTAGTTTTTAGGTTGTATATTTTATTAACATTTAGAATTTGTCTCTATATAGCAGTGATGGCTAAACACATCAGCCCGGCTATCTCAGTTGGTAGAGCATGAGACTCTCAATCGCAGGATCGTGGTTTCGTGCCCCCATGCTCCATGCGGTAATCTTTTTTTATCGTTTTAACGAAATTATTCGAAATATCTTTCACATTATTGTTGAATTAATTTTTCCTTTTTCGCTTCAATTTCAAATCTATCGAAAAAATGTGGAAAAATGTGGAAAAATGAGAAGAGTAATAAAATAGTAATAAAAGAAAATAATAAAGGTAATATAAAAAGAGGATAAAAACGAATGAAATGAGAAATAAAAAAGAAAAAGGTGGGACACGAGGAAAGAACGGAGAAAGAAATATAATCGCCCGAGATAGGGATAAAGAAAGAGTAAAAATCGATTAAGATTTATTCGAATACCGTAAGTCGTAAACAATTGTACGAATTTGCGTAAATAATTCGTCGAACGAAATATCAGTTATTTCGAACGAAATATTACTAGGCGGACGCGGAAATTTTGATGGAAAAGATACAACAAAATAAATTCGCCCCCGGGTGGGCTCGAACCACCAACCTTTCGGTTAACAGCCGAATGCGCTAGCCGATTGCGCCACGGAGGCGACTTGGTATCTCGTTTTTAATACAGATTGTCATCTCGCGTGCCGAATGTAGGAACCGTGTGAACAGAGGAAACAACGCCAATAAGCGAAACTTTCCGGGTAATAATCTACAACGTAACTAAGATACACCGACTAGCGCGGAGGAAAAGAAGAATATACGCATTCGGTGGTATTCGATCGAACGATGCTTTGAAGTGAGAGAATCGACATCGGAAGATCGAATTCTCTTGTATACGTACTCGAGCGAGCACACACGTACGCAGAGTCCGTTCAAGTTCGTAACGGGGTTTCACGGTGAATTACACGAATGCGATGCTCGTTTAAATGAATTTAAGTGGTTAGACGAATGGCGCGTGCCGCTGAAAGGGCACGAGCACGCGTGGCTTGGCCAAAAGCGAGCTACACGGAAGGAAAGTGACACGCGTGACTGCGTGATGAAGAAAAGAACAATCGGTGGTCGGGTGTGTTCCATAGCGGGAACCTTGAAACGAATTCGAGGGTGTTGCTAGAACGATGAAGGGTGTTGACGAAAGATTCGCTGGGAACGCGGCAAACCGTCTCTCGGGCAAAGAACTCGTTATCCTCTCCCCTCACTCTCCTGTTCGTTTCGTCGGCGGGCCCAGCGGAGTCGTCTATAACGATTTAGCGAAACGAGTTAATCGCAAAGCCGAGCTCAAGAAAGGGAGAGCAAATGATCTCGTATCGTTGCGTACTCACGAGTAGCATTTATGCGCGACATTAACGAGTCGTGAAGTTGAAGCATCGATAGACATATCGATAGTCGCATCGATGGACACATCGATAGACGCAGGACTGGTGCGTGTATCCTCTACACCTAACCTATGTACGTATTCGTCACCCGCCTTTCTCCCCTCTACTACGTACTCGCTACTCGCCACTCGCCCCAACCCAACCGGTCTTCGAATGGCAAAAGCAAGAAAAAAGGGAAAAAAGACACGGCAGGACAGAGGAGAGTCAATCGACCGTTAAATGCACCAAACTCTTTTCAACCGGCGGCAGATAACGCACCGGGCAGCAATTACCGCGTCTCGTATTCACCGACGTTTTCGTTACGACGAATCTCTTAATGAGACAGTGTCGTTTCACAGTCACCGTGAACATATTGCTTCACTCGTTTACGCTCCTGTTGCTCCTCGATTGTCGACGATAGGAACGAACTGGAGTATACGAGTATACTCGGCGGGGACAGCACGCGAATAATTTTATTTTCGCACGATCGCTCGCGAATCTTGAATGGGTGTGTCCGAAGACGCCTCTCTTACCAGGCCCGCACGTTTTCACTTTTTATACTTTTCCCTAAACTTCTTTCCTTTTCTCCTTGTCGCTTCTCCTTTTGTCTCTCATTTTCCGTCGAAACGCAAAAATTTCGTTTGAGTCGCGAAATGTGTCGAATTACCGCGGAGCGATTGGTCGAACAAAATTCCGAATCACGTTCAATCATCGCGTTACATTGCTCCTCGTCCCTCCCCGTCCTCCCCGCCCTTCCATCATTCGTTAACGAGCGAAGCAAGCGAGAGAAGTTGGTTACGAGCGAGTAACACGCGTCAATATCGACGCGTCGAATTGAATCGATAGGATAGAGAGGATCCTAACACGGGGCGAGATCGATATTTATCTTGGCAAAAATCCAGACTCGGAACGGTGCCAACGTGGATACGGATAATATCGCGTTCTCGCGGTGAGATACCTACGTAATTATCGTCTAGGCGACTCGCGTTTGTGCCCCCAATTTTTCGTCCCTTTCATCACCGTCCCGAGAGAGCAAGCGAGAGAAAGAGAGAGAGAGAGAGAGAGAGATGGGGGGGGGGGAAAGGGAGAAAGAGAGAGAGCGAGATTAAAAAGGGAGATTCGTGAGTGAACGAGCAAGGGTGAAAAAGAAAAAAAAAAAAAGTGCAGAACAGAGGAAAATGGACGCGAGGCGACATTCCAACATTCGGCTTCGAAGGCAGACATTCGAATTTAGTCGAATGGGAAAGTCGAGCGTGTAAACGCGAGAAAGCTAGCAATGAGTATTCCGGCAAGAGAGCGATCGATGATAATCATTCTTTTTGTTCCCGATACGATCCCAAAAGGTATTCATTCGGATGCATAAAAGCCGAAGGTTTCGATACTCTAGAACGGGCTTCGTTCGTCGCTTCGACGAAAACCAAATGCCGCGAACGAAGAGAGAGGTAAACGATTATCGATGTTCCGAGCTTCGCCACGATTCCAACAGTCGAATCGAACGATTTCTGCTCACTAAGCTCGTGAAAACGACATAACGTAATGACATTACGTATATACGTAAACGTCCAGCATCGTCGGCGACCTTGCGAAAGTATGGCGAGTTAAGTCGAGAAAGATCGTGTCTCCACTCCTACAGCAAAGACGAAGAGAACGAAGAGAACGGGAATTCTCCAAAGTCCCCTCGATTGGATCTGGCTACCCTACGTTGTCGAAGGGTGTTCCGTTTAGCCAGTTTCCCAGGGGCGTATCAAAGACGCGAGAGGCCATCCATGGCGTTTATGGTCGTACTTTCCTCGTTATTACTCTCGCCACGAGACGACTTATATGCCGTTCGTCGATTACGAGAACATCGTGTGCTTTGCACCGCTAAACGTTCTTGGATGTTTCGGTCGAAAAAATATGGGGGACGATAAAAGGCGAGAACATCGGACATCGAACTCGATCTGTTCGAAACTCGATCGAACGAATACGTCACAGTCGAGCATATATACGGGCGACTACACCGCCGCCACTCGACGGCGAAGCAAACGGCAAGGATCGGTGCGGACGCGAACGCGAGCAGCGAAATCGCAGTACGCGATTCAAATATACGGTACTACTCTCTCGACGATAGATATGTTCTCTCGTTCGTGTCTGTCGATATTCCGAGAGCGAGGCGGTGGGATGGCAGGTATCGACGAGAAAGAGCTCTCGCGGAAAAGCGTGCAATGGTAGGTAGAAGGGTGTAGAGAGGGAGTGCACCCCGTTGGAGTACGGCCCTGCAACGTGCCCGCCCAATAAGGGTGCGTAGTCGGCGGCGCTCAGTCTCGTCGGAACGGTCAGCGAGGTAAGAGGTTTTACTCTCGCGGTGTTTGAGTGTCGCGTGCCGGCCGCACTGCGGTCGTGCTACTCTCTTCTTCAACGGTCCATACACGCTTGCAGATCGACCGAACATACGCGCGTTCTTTCGCGCTTGTAATTTCTCGTTACTTTCACCGGGATCCAGCTCAAGATCCCATTATTTCACATTTCGAGCGCGAGACGAGATCGTAACCGATGGAGGATGACGTTCGATGGAACGCAAGGTAAAGTACCAATTCCGTGCATCTTTCGTATCGTTTTTCTTCATTTTGTTTCATTTCGTTTCGTTTCGTTTCGTAGCAGGTTAAGTCCTGTTATCAACGAACAACCACCACGATCCTCTTCGAATTTTTCTTTTAGTATCCGTTCGACGAATGATAGTGTCTCTGACTGTCTTGTAAGCTTTTCCCTAATCGTCCCTAATCCGAGAAACAAATCGCGACTCAAACATCGAGAGACGACGACACAACGATGGTTGTGTCTCGACGACAACGACGACAACGAGAACGTTAGGTATGACAAGCACTGTCATCTTGAAACGCGGCGTACGACACTCGATGCGGAGAACGTTCGGATGGACCGTACCGTACGCGGCGATTCGTTTCGATACGATGCGTCCGTTCCCTTCTCTGGAAAAAAAGTCCCAAAAAAGCTAAACGTCGTTTCGAAGGGATAACGAGAGCGCTGAACTACGAATCCTGATTCATCCATGGAATATAACCTTGTTTCAACGTTCTTGCAAAATTCGGTACGTCGCGCGAACGAGCGGTTATCGTTACATAACCTATACGTATTCGAACGTGGACCAATTTCGCGTGGTAAGACTCCGAGAGCGGTATCGAAGATGCAAAAGGAGAATCGTGGTCGGAGAAAAGACGCATATACGGTAGAGTATTCGCATGCAACACAGGCTTACCGCGAGTCTGGAGAGTTGCTCGAATCGCTATCGAACAAAAGTTGGAAAGGTGATTCGGTTGTTGGAATGGCGCGCGCGAGTCTCGAAGGAATTTCGAAGAACGAAACGAAAATAGATCTCGTCGCGTTCGTTTCACGGAACGAACGACCAACGGATCCCGGACTCTTCGAGAGCGATCGCTCGTTTCGTGTGGCGATACATAACCGTTTTGGTTCCCCTTCGTCGAATAGCTTGCTGGAACGTTTCGCGAGATATCGCGCCGTTTGCGTTCCCTACGGATAAGAGCCGAGTTTCCGCGAAACGCGTCACGGTTTAGCGGGAAGAAAAAATAAAGCGTAGGGCGTTATCGTAAAGAGTAAGACGATTCGAAGGACAAGGAACGTTACCGAGAATCGCGTTCGCGAGCAGAATTTCTCCTCCGAGAATAGCGCGTGGTCACGATACTCGATCGACGCGTCGTATCTTGCGATACGGCACGACTCTCGGTGGGCGGAAACGCGACGCGACGCGCGATATCGTTTGTGCGCGGGAATATCCCGTGCAAGGGTGGCGTTCCTCGAAAGGGAAAAAAGTAAAAGGTAAATGAACGGTCGAACGTGACACGAGGCTACTCGGAATATCTACGTAACCATTATTCCGAAGATTCGCACCGACGATCGAGCCGAAAATCGAGCGTCGTAACGGAGCGTTCACGTTGAGACTCATCGCGCGACCAATAGTCACGGACGAATGGATGGATGGATTATTTTTGGTTACGAGGATGCGCGTGAGGGGTAGTTGGCTGAAATTAGCCGTTCCGAGAGGGTGCGCCGTCGGTTGAAGCCAAGGGGACGTCTTTCGCACTTTCCCTCGACTCGAATGTCGATTAACGTTTCATTTAAATTCAGCTGCGAGTCGCGGAAAATTTATTTAGGGAGTAGAACGCGTATTGCCTCTTTCGATCGATTTTGGAACTCATCGTTGATTCCAGTTCGAACACTCGTAACAATCGAAAAACATCGGGCAAGAAACGGACGAATAAGTATCGTCCGTCGGGAAAAATGGTTCTCGCGCATCGGGTAGATGGCCTCGGGATCAGTCTCGTTATCTCCTCATTCGGCAGCTGACCAAACTAGCCAGTTTTTCCCTCCGCGACGATACCTATATCGATCTCATCGCGTACTCGATATACATACATACGTATATATACATGCTCTGGCGAGTGTCCATCATTGGAGAACAGAAACGTTTGGGCAAGCGATGTTCGCGCGAAGACTTTCGACTTATCGTAGAAGCTATTATCAAGGTCGCTGCACTCGTGGCCGCGTTATCGGTGGAATTACATAATTTTGGCTACCGGCCATGCTGTCCCGTCCGAGTAACACGCGTGCTGATGGCGGTGCCTGGCGGTGGTGGTGGTGGTTGGGAACATTTACTCGCTCACCGCGTTACCGTTACTACCCAAGAGAGATTACACGACTCGTCGACGACGAACGAGATACCCAGGCTCCCGTCGTCGTCGACCACGCGGTCGATCGCGACGAATACTTACCGATCGAGGCTAGAACCAATAGGTAGAACGATTTCTCTCGTTTCGAGTTTACACGCTCGAGGGGGAAAACGTACGAGGTATACTTCTGCCGTGTGATCTCTCGAAAATCGATCGATCGGTCGAAATCGATCCGACTACCCCGTAGATCCGGGGGTTGCTTGGAGCAGGAGCTCGAAGAGTTGCCATGACGACCAACGTTACCCCGCCACCGACGAGCGAGCCAGCCAGCGGTGCTCGATCGAACCCTTTCCGAACAACCGTCTTCCACTAGCCGCTAGCCACTAGCCACTAGCTATTCGCCTCCTTTTTTTCTATTCTTTCTCTACCTTTTTTCCTTCCTTCCCTACTTTTTTTCTTCAACCACATCTTCTAGCAACCGTGTTCTTCGTTTCCGATCCGATCTCTCCGAAACTCGCGATCGGCGATTCCATTGGTCCTCGCGAGAAATACGATCGATCGTTTTTATCTCGATGATACGTCTTTGAGCCTGCATGATAGGTCCGCCGCGCAACGTCTTTATAGAAATTAATCGCATTCGTTCGTTAACCGTCCGTCGATCGCACTTTGACCTCCCCGCGCGGTTCGCGCGTCTCGAGCGGTTCGACGCGCGATGAAGAGGGTTAAAGACCGAACAGGCGCACGCGCGTCTTTTTTCTTTCCGAGTCGACAAACCGCGGGAACGATAACGTCGCATCGATTCAATCGGCTTCGTTGTTCTCGCAATAATATCTCGTTCGACGTTGCGAGAATCCACCGTCGCGTGTCTTCTCCTCCGTTCCGTTCGACTCTCGGGCCAGTGCCAGCGATCGGGTCTCCGCTTCTCTTTGTCTTTGGTATTTTCCATGCAGTCGAACGTAGAAATGGAAAACGCGTAACGCGCAACCCGATCGCCGCCACTCTCTATTTTCCACGACGACTAGACGATAAAGGAACCACGCGCTATAGCGATCCGACCATTGTCTTCCACGATTGTTTTCTCGTTACACTACGTTCGACGTTCCTCTTTTGCTCGCGGTCGTGGACAATGGAACTCGACTCCACGCGACCACGCTCGTCTTTTCCACCAACCTCTCCGCCTTCGGAAACGCTTGATCGCCTCGTTCACCCCGGATTCGCTACCGTTCTCCCAACTTTCCCATTCCTTTTTCCAATTCCCCCTTCCCTTTCTCCTCTTCCCTTCCTGGCCCAGCGATCCGAGTGGAAGCCGTACCGCGTTTTTCATCTTTGCCCTTCCTTCCCGCTTTTTCCTCTCTCCGATATAAATCTAACGGAACGTCGTGTACACCCTGTCCACGACCGAGATGTATCCTGCTTCATAGCTTTCGTCGAAACAGCAGGTCTCAGCAGCCTCTTTTTCCTTATTCTCTTTCGTTTTCGGTCGCATTTTCGAATCGGCGTGCAACATTCTTGTGAGAATTGCGCTATTCGAGAGACATGCGGAAACGTAGGTGGAGTACGCGCGGTATACCCGGAAATAGAGGTAGCAACTCGACAGCGTTCCTGCGTTAGGACTGATTCGATCTTCCTCCTCTTTTCTTTTCAAAACTCGCGCTTTCTCTCGAGAGTTTCGGGGAAGGAAGAGGCCATGCAGCGAGCGAACGAAGCGCGAATACTAGGAAATCGTCTCCACGCGACAATCCTTCTTCTCTTTTGTTTCAGATCCGTTGTCTCGCATCGTCGAGGAATGGCGCGAGGAGGACGAGCAGCGCGTCGGTTTTCCACGCTAATCGGTCGAAGGGCGGCGACCTAGAAATCGTTATAGATAGAACGCTTTAGAGCTTTAAGAGAAACTTTGATCGGCTCTTTCGAACGAGTACCGACCGTTTCAAGGAACCCCCGATCTCGCTCGCGATTTCGGTCGCGAAATGGACCCGCTTTCGTCAACCTCCTCGTCAACCTCCTCGTCAAAATCCTCGTCAGCGTCCTTGTCATCGTCATCGTGGTTAACGTGGTCGCCGTTACCCTCATCGACCACACTGCCGCCGTGATTCGAACTTGACCAAGAGATATCAAGTCTTCGGACGGAAGGACGACCAATTTTTCAACGAAGCGCCGCACCGCTGGCCGATTATCGTTGCGCATCATGTTCGGAACGAAATTGCGTACGTGGATGGAAGCACATATCGTGCGATCGAAGAAGAAAAAGGATCGAAAGAAAGGAGAGAAGGGGTTTGACTCTAATTGCAATTCCCCCCGAAATCACGGCTCGCATAGGTCTCCCGCCTTGCATCAAGTGAGTATTATGCATATATACGTATTCGAAAACAATGTCGATCTTCCATAGTGGACTTTTTCTTGCGATTATCTTACACGCCGCTTTTTCCTCTTCTTCTTCTTCTTCTTCTTCTTCTTCTTCTTCTTCTTTTCGAAAAAGAGGAACGATGCGAGTGCCAGACGATGGCGATGCAAACGAGCGAAGAGAAGAGAAAGGCAAGAATGAGACGACTCTGAAGGATTAGCTTCTTCGCGTTTCACCCCCCTGTTTCCCCTCGCTCGCCCTTCGCTTTGACTGGCTCGTTCTTCTCTAGCAGACCGTAGCTATCCAATTAGACCATACCCGCCGACTTTATTCTCTCTCTTACTCCCGCTTTTATCTCCTACTTTTTCCCTAAACTCGCGGTTTCTCTATCCTTACCTTCCTCTTCCCGCTCTCTCTTCTTCGCTGCTTATCGAAGGAGCGAGGCGAGAGCAATTGGGTACTCGATATTCGCAGGTGCACCCGGTAGACTCGCCGTCGAAAAACGTGGACGGAATTGGGTTGCACGGCGAGGAGGAGGGTACACGATGCGGTACCGTAACCGCGTCCTCGGGTACGTGCGCGGGCACCGGTAGCGTGAATCTCTCCTCTCCGGAAAGCGCTTATAGCACCGGATACTCGACGGACGGCACCTCGCCTGGAACCAGCTATCCACCGGAATATTACATCAACATCAGGACAGGTACTCATTATTTCCAAAGCAACGCCAACTCTGGCACAGGCGCAACCGCTGGCAGCAACTGTAGTAACAACGGTAACAACAACGGCAATAGCTGCAGCTGCAGCAGCAGCAGTAACAACAACAATAACGACAATAACGATCACAATCGCAACGATAACGCGAGGTCGAAGAAACCGATCGTCTCGTCGGATCTGCCGGTTGCCGCTTTACTCTCCGCGCGTAGACATGGAAGGTTCGAGGGCAAGGCGGAAACTTCCGCTTCCACCTCTGCTACGGTGTTCTCTTCGAGGAACATGACCATGGGCCACGAGCTATCGCCGAGAGACGTTCGAACCAACAACGCTCCGAGCAAGGTACGCTTCGAGATCGTAATTCGACTCGCGACCCGACTGAACCGCCAAACCACGAGACCGTGACACGTTTCGTTTTCTTCGTACAGATCATAGAGGATCATCGTTCGACGGACGAGGACAGGTCTGGCCAACGAAGAGCAGTGCCACAAGATAGGTATTATCGACGAACCGAGTCGTTCTCCGCCGAATCCTCGCGAAGCAACTTGATCGTGCCACCTTCTTCCATACCACCGCCCTTACTCTCGCCGACCATCCAGTCGCCCAGGGAACGTTCGCGGATTCGTACGAATCCGTGGTTGTCGGCCAACTCTTCCGGCTCAAGCACAACCGGTTTCAAATCGAGATTGAACCTCGATGACACCAGCAGCGGCTCGGGCCTGAAACTCACGGAATCATCCGGAAGCGCGAGCGACATAAACGCGAGCAGCGGCGTGCGAGTGGGACGTGCCAGAAGGGAGTTAAAGCAGGAGAGTCTTAGCGCCGGGAGGAGTCCGTTAGTATCACAGTCTTCTTCTGCTTCTCCACTAGTTTCTCCACTAGTTACTCGACTAGTTACTCGACTAGTTACTCGACTAGTTACTCGACTAGTTAGCTCTCGACCTTTATCGAAAGCCACAAGCTTCTCCGTCTCGCTCGTCTCGCGAAAAATCTACTCGTGTCTGTTTGCCGTAGGATAAATCAAAATTGGAGAATAGCATCCGGTATGGAGATTCGACCAAAGATAGCGTTGTCCGTGCAACGACGTAGCAGCAACAGCAGTAGCAGCAGCGGCAACAGTGGTACCAGCGGTGGTAGCGGTAGTAGCCGCGACAGTAGCAACGTTAGCAACGGTAGAAACGATAGCGGAAGTAGCACCAACGATAGCGAGGATGAGAACAGAAACGGGAATAATGGAAACGAGAACGTGAACGGAAACGATTCGTCCGCGTCGTCCATCACGCGAAGCGTCAGATCGTCCGAGGATGATATCACGTTGAACGAGATGATGGGCAAATTCGACGAAAGTTACGTTTACGAGAAGGAGACGGACATTTTGTCCGACAGCGATCCGACCGATTGCGAGGATTACATCGAATCTCTGTCGGATCTGGATGCCGCCCGAGATGCCGGCGATGAGAATGATCCGTTCGACAACGACGATTTCGATTACATCGACAATGGTTCGTTTCTCGATCTCGGCAACCTCGATTGTACCGGACGCTTCGCCAATACCGGTCACTGTACCTATTTCGCCTTCACCGGCGAGCTCGCGCGACGGAGCAGCAAATTACGAGAGTCGTTGATGAAGCGCAGAAACAAAGAGGACACCGCGATGCTTCAAAGGTAAGGCACACGCCACTTCTCTTGTCTCTGTGTCCGTTTTCGGATACAAACACCCATACCGATGCGTTACGCGTCCTTTCTGTTCGCAGAACGATCAGCGCGAAGAACACCGTGAAAAATACCGCGAAGAAGCAGATCGTGCGGCACAAGAAACAACCGGATGAGAAGCAGCCGAACGATAAGCGAAAAAAGAGATCCTCGCAACGTCGGAAATTGAATTTTGACAAGCGTGATTCGGACTTGGTTCCACTCGGTGTCGTCAGCCATAACAACGGCGACAACGGCGACGATGACGACGAAACGGCGAATCTAAATCGCGTCCTGGTGGAAAGAATGTTGCTTAAGAACTCGGGTTTCAATCAGGGTAGTAGAAGCGTCGGCGGTACTCCGATCTGTTTGCGTCGCAAGAAACACGACGTGAATAAAAATTTGTCGCCATTACGATTAAATGACAAACGATCGCCGACAGTCCGTGTCGCTACCGGAGCTCCTGATGTCGTTAAGAGACGATCGAACTCGGTATGTGCGATATTCTTTACTGCTTCTCTATATTGCTCTATACTTAACCATCTATTCGTTTCCTTTTTTTCCTGTTTTTTTGAATGTACAGGTAAGCTACGTGAATGGAAATCTCGTGAGACAACGGATAACCTCCACCGACAAAACCTACATGACCACGTTCGCCTCCGAGATAGCTTTGATGGAGGCGGACAAGGAAGCGGACAAAAAATATCGGGAGCTGATTCTCGAAGCGGAAAATATTCTGGTGAATATGCAAAAGAATCAAAACAACTTGCCTATCGTACCGTCACCCTCTCGAAAGCTTCACAACGGATTGGCGAACAAACGCGTCGAACTAATCAAAAATACAGAGTTGAACATCGAGCTTGCTCTTTCCAAAAGCAGAAATTCTCAACCGGAGTTGCAAAGTGGCAGCATCAAAGATCTCGAGCATACCAGTCCCAAGAGACAGCAATTCGTTCAGTCTTGTTCCCCGATGCGTCGATTCATCGAACGAAACGCTTCCTCGCCAATCGGTGCAACGACGGCGGCAACGGCAACGACAACGATGACAGCGGCGGCGGCGACGATGACGACGACGACGACGACGACGACAACGACGACGTCGTCGTTCCAATCGAGTTCGATCAAATACCCCGTTGACTCTCCTCTCGTATCGCGAAGGACGCCGAACCAACCTGATAGAAGTTCGCCTGATAGAAGTCTGCTTAGTTGCTCTCGGTCGAGAATTTACGAGAATCAGATTCCCGATGATTACGACGGACGGAGAACAACCGCGATAGCAACACCAGTGACGACGACAACGACCACGGCAATGGCGACAACGGTAGCAACAGCATCACTAGGAATGTTCAACTGCAACGGCGGTATCCTCGATTCGAACGTGGATCGATACGTTGCGAAGTCCCAAACTTCCTACGTCGCAACGAACAGACCTTGTGCCACTTCACCGTTCGGAGATTCTCTTTCCGGTATAAATCGGAAGGAGTTTCATGCTTCGAGATCATGCAACGTCGTAGGTAAGGAGGAAGGAGTGACGTCGAGTTCGTCGGATTCGGAGGAAAAATGTGACATTAGAAGACGACCGCCGCTAATGACTTTTAGGTTGGCATGTCTATCATTGGTACTCGCTCTTATTCCAGAACCTGATGGTATCTCTTTTTCGTCTTCACAGGTCAGTCGATATGGGTCCTATCAAAGAAGGATCTTCCTATTGTCCGCAAAGCGAACCGGTGAAAAGAAAAGTATATGCAGGAAGTGCGACCTATGGTAGGATACAGAAAACTTTAGGAGAACACGTTACTTTGAGAAATTCGGACGGAGATACCGCCACCGATGATACCGGTAAGCAGTTTAGCATAAGCACCGTAATGCGTATTTCATAGGATCCAACGACGCAACTTTAATCTTCTTTACACCGTTCACAGACGACTCGAGGAGATCTCTGAAAGAAAAAGTGGCAAGGCTTCGACAAGAACGGCTAGCCGCGAACATGAGTGTAAATACTCAAGACTCGCAGATGTTTCAACACCAACTCTCCCAATTGCGTAGGCAAATGCTAATGCAAACTATCGAGGGTTTGAAGCGAAGTCTCGAGGATCAATCCGCGACTTTGAAGCAGACGTGCTTGGAACCGGTAATGACCGATCGATTGCCCTGAACCGAGCGCGCGGAACCAAAAAGAATCGACTCCCTTCTCGCGTGGAATTGGCTGACGATCGGTAAAAACCTAGTCGTCATTGAGACACGACGATGATTCACGTATCGAAAATTATCTACGAAGCGATTAACTTCGCAACGAGAAATTCCGCGTGGTACGCTTATGCTCTCCTTTTTCGAGCAACATTCTACCGAATTAATAATGCGTGATGTTCCCGAAATATCTGTCGAGTCTCCGAAGAAGCACCGATGATCGACGCAGTCTAGCCGAATTTCTATCTACCTAATCGTTTAGAAGGGAATCGATATATTTTTCTGCCTGTTTACACACAAACACACACGGTAAGAGAGTCAAAATTAAGAATATTAAATATTTTCTGGGCATTGTTCTCGCATTGTTTGCTCGACACCATGTGAAACGATTACACAGCTACTGTACGTGATTGGTTCGAGTTATGAACGAGAATGAACGAGAATGAACGAGGCAAGTGAAAAAAGAAAGAGATACCTTTCCTTTCTTTCGATTTAATCTTGCCATGGTATATCTTTACCCTACGCTCCTTGCTTACCATCTACCACCAATCGTTTTCCCATCTCTCCATACTTTTTCATTTTTTCCCTTCTTCTTTACACTCATCGATGAACTAGTTGCCGTATTTTCACGTGCCTACTCGTATAATTCACGTGAGAAAGAAAAGCGAAAGAAAGGAAGGGAAAGGGAGAAAGAGTGATATGTGTCGATATATCTCGTACAGTAAGTTTTCCGTACATGTACGTATATTAACTCCTAATGTTCCTATTTCTAATTCGTATTTGCTACTTCCGGAAAAAGAAAGAAAACGATTAAGGTGACAACGGATTAGGAGCAAAATTGACGTCGATTCTGTCGGTGGAACAAACATTTCCCGTTAGTATACCAAAGATAATAGCCTAGCACGGTAGTATAGAACCGTTTAGTTCATAATAGCATCATATGCTATATAGACGTTCGTAATATTAGAAAGCTATTATTAGGATGTTTTTCCTCTGAGTTTCGTAGAGAAATAGAAACGACACCGCATTGCGTGGAGAAATCGTCGAAGAATCTTTCAGTGATCGCCAGAATCGAATTCTTATCGTCGACGATTAGCTTTTACATTCGATTCGTTGCACGAAATGAAATTCGCTTTCGTTCGGCGCTAATAATTTGACTCTAACGGTCCGGTAGACGAACTACTTTCAGTCACGAGGTGATATTTTTGTGAGAATAGACTGATAGCGTTATCGATATATTATATCGTTAGACTTAAGCGTTCGATGACGATTATTTTTTTGTGATCTATATGTTTCGAGTTCTCTTGCCAAGAGGCGACGATTCATACTACGCACACGATATTTATGTTTGTGTTAGATGTGCTAGATAACATAGTAAAAGAAATGTTAGAAAACAATAGTGGTAGCAAATACTAGTACGTTAGCTAGTTAGCCAGTTATCGACTATACTATGTCGTAATATCGTTTCTTTCGATTCTCTTTTGTGATTTATATCCCCGTTTCGTTGGGAACTGTGATTGCAACTTTTTTAGCCAGTTTTAGATTATTGCCGTAACGCGTGAAATGTCTACCAGTTTCACGGCGAATCACGATCGGCTCAGGTCAATTCATTCGGAACTTTTATACTCGATGCGTGTATATATATACATGTATATGTATATATATATACTGTGCGTATATATATGTATAAATATGTATACATATGCATATATGTATATGTGTGTGTATATATATATATATGTTTTTGTGTATGTATATATATATGTACGTATATATGTTTAATTTTTCATTCAAGATTGAATTTTTTTTTTTATTACATAAGTAATAGATTATTGTTATTATTATCATCATTATCATCAATGCCATCATTGTTATTGTCATTGTCATCATCATTATCATCATCATCGTCATCGTCAGTCATCATTACCACCATCGCTATTATTATTGATATTCTTATTTTTATTGTTATATTATTATTATCATTATTATTATTACTAATATTATTATTATCATCACCATCATCATCGTCATTATTATTACTATTACTACTACTACTGCTCTATTTCTAGTTCTAATACTCTTACTAACATTATAATCATTATTTTCATCGATTTTGAGTTTTATTTTATTTATCAAATTAAATAGACCGAAACATTCCGAAGATACGCAGTAAAGGATGAATTAAAATCGCGCAAATGACGTGTCTTATACAGTCTTCGATGACTTGTTGATTGGTTAACGAATCAAATTTTCAACCTTCTCCCCTGCTAATGCGTAATGCTAGTCATCCGGTTCCTTGTGCAGGGTATAATCGGCAACTTTCAATCTACTTGGAAGAAATATGAAATTATTGTTGCAAATTTCTTCTGTACTAAACCATTTGCGAGATTAAATGGTCTTTTTTTATATGATTATGAATAAATTATATTACGTCGTTGGAAATGTGCATTTATTTATCTCGGTGCTTTCCTAAATGATTTTACGATGTCGATAACTCTAATAGTTACCTTTCTTCCTTTTTTCGCCGAGCCTGGTAGTAATAATTAGTAAACGTTCATAATATTTGCATCCTAGTTATTCTCTTACAGTGGATATGTACATATGTATACATAAACATACAAAGTAAGTTATATACTACATTCTTGTTATAGTCAAATGGATGGAAATTTATTTGAAAATCCAGCACATTGCTTTTCAGTTATATTTTTTTCCATCATATTTTACATGTATAGTAGAGAATTACAAACTTCAAATCCCTACAGGCATCGTTAAATATTCGCTCGTGTACACTACACAATATTTGCGCAGATTGCATATGTACATGAAACTAGTTGCTTAAGGCAATATCACTTTGAAACAAAATATCAGCTTTGCAGTGAAAACATAAGAAAACATGAATGAAATATACATGCAAACGTAAAGAAAATGCTTTAACCCTTATGTTTGAAAGTCTATCCTACTATGCGGATAAATTGTTGTAAAAAAAACTTAACACGTACGATGGATACCCGTGTAAGATGTCGTATCAAACAACTATCTATTTCATTTTTTCAAATCTGTGCTCGATTTCGTAAATTCCAACAGGTTCTTTAATCTTATCACAATAATCAGCCCATTCTCCTTCGGTTAGATCAACGTCTGTAAATTCTTTTCCATCATTAACGGTTTTAGCAATCCATCCTTCTCTTGCAGAGAATTCGTTAGGTTCGAGACCACGACAATCGAATATCGCTATTGTCTGAAACTTGCCTTGATCATTTGCAAGAAATGATTTGATGGAATCTTTCAAGATGGTCAAAGCATTTTCACGAGAACAAAATTTGCATTTGCTTGCAAAGTGATTTACTGCGTTTCGTTTTTTAACTGGGATGGACTCGTTCAAGGTCACATAGCTCCATTTGTCCGATTTTTCGCCACAATTGCCACACGTAAACTTAAGATACCATTTGAATTCTGATCCTGATGGTTTCAATTCTTCGATATTTTCCAACGTAGCTTTCATTTGCAATGCTATTTTCACCATCCTGATGAAACTTTCTCTTTCCTCCTTTTTTATGCAACAGTTTTCTGTACTCGATAGTATTTTGCGTATTATACCTATGAATTGGAACAATTACAGTCTGTTGAGGTTATGTTATGAACGAATGATTCGTAAATTCACGAACGCTATTTTTTCCCTCTAAAAGTAACTGCACAAGTAACAGCACGTGGACACTTTTATACACATACGTATTATTTTTACGTATTGTATTATAATAAATCGTAATAAAACGCTCTTAAAATATATTGTGAATAGTGATAATCAGTCAAACAGTGCAATTTGAATCGCGTATGTACTCATAGGTACAATACAATGTTGGTAACGTAGAAAATGATTTGGTAATATATTATCCATCCAAGTTTTCCATCTATAATCGAAATATATTTATCGAATTTACAAATTGGCACTTTTATAGTGTGTGCATCATAAAATCGTTTTAGTGAACACGTTGTTCATAGGCAATGCGTCTATGAGTATCAAACGAGAGAAACAAGCATGAGACGAACAGTTTTTCTTTCTACATTTTGTTTTTATATTTTAGCAACATATTCTAATGCCGAAGATATTTTAGGTTGTGGTGGATTTTTGAAAAGTTATGCCGATATCGATTTTGCCAAAGTACAAATAACGTTGTGAGTAATTTATAAACGGGTTCGCGTCATATCACAGACACGTAGAATAAATTCATGAATAATAACTTAAACTTTTCATCTATTTAGGTATACGAAAGGTGGAAGCCTCAAAGATTTTACAGAATGTGCTCCCAACAATGGATATTATTTTCTTCCCTTATATGATAAAGGGGAATACGTTTTGAAGGTAACGCAGAATGATACAGCATATAACAATTTAATCTCTATTTGCTGTTCCATTAATTTTGTTTAATAGAACAAAGAATTCCAACTAAGGATAATAAAGATGAAATATCAATGTTATATGTAATATTGAATGTTGATATTGTCTTTAACCATATTCAGGTAGATCCACCCAGAGGATGGAGCTTTGAACCTACAGAAGTCTTATTGAATGTAGATGGAAGAACAGATGCCTGTAGTCAAGGCAAAGATATTAATTTTACCTTCAAAGGCTTTGGTATCACAGGCAGGGTAAATTATCAATTTAAAATACATCAGATACAACATCTAAAACGCACAAAGTGAATCAAGTGTATACATTGTTATGAAATATAATATGATTTAGGTTATCAGTTTAGGATCTGATTCTGGACCAAAAGGTGTCACAGTATCATTGTATATGGAAAATAATGAGCAAGTTTCTGTTGATACGACAATTACCATGGAAGGTGGTATATTTTATTTCACCCCGATACAACCTGGTCAATATATACTCATTGCATCCCATCCCACGTGAGCATCATCTATCGGGATTGATATTTAATTATGTTACAAGATGAGTCATGCTATATTACTCTATCTTATAGGTGGATATTGAAGACGGATACAGTAAAAGTAACAGTACGGGAAGGCAACACAGAAGTCCCAGATGGTAGTTTAGTAATTTATGGATATGATGTGAGTGGACGAGTCACCAGCGAAGAAGAAGCAGTTAGCGGTGTAACATTTGTATTATTTGGAGTAAGACTGTTTTTTCGTCCCCCTTTACTTTGTTTTTAATCTGTTTCTTCAATTCTCATGTATAATTAATCAAATTCGATATGTTTATTGTTGCCCTGTAGAATGGTACAGCTAGAAATTGTGCAACGACACCTATAAGTAAAGATCTCGAATATAAAAAGCCACTTTGCCATGTTGTGTCTGACAAAGGTGGTAAATTCGTGTTTCCAAGTTTATCACCCGGCGAATATAAACTCGTTCCGTATTATGCCGGTGCTCAAACTAAATTTGATGTGCAACCACCCGAATTGTTATTCAAAGTGAGCCACAGTAGCGTTGTATTACATCAAGGATTTAAAGTAACTGGTTTTACGGTAAATGGAATTGTCCTCACCGCCAACAACGGAAATCCTTTGCCAGGAGCAAAAGTTTTACTTTCTCAAAAACAAGTTGCTATCACGGATGAAAATGGAAAATATGTATTTGACAATATGAAAGCTGGTCAATATACTCTCAAAGCTGAAAGTGGTATGCTTAGTTTGTGTACTATCTTCTTTACAAGCTAAATTCGAATTAAAATTGTTCACTATGGATTTAATTCTTTTTGTAACATGCAGAAGACTTATTGTTCAATTACAAATCAGTCAAGATTTCTCCCAGCTCCCCGGAACTTCCTGTTTTAATACCAACAGCATATAAAGTTTGCGGGAAAGTTACTCTATCGGCAAAAGGAACTTTAAATTATCGAAAGGTTTTCATTCAAAATACAGCAGCTACGTTTACCAAAGAAATTGAAACAGATGCAAAGACAGGTGAATTTTGCGTCTACCTTAGCCCTGACACGTATCAATTAAGCGTTATTGTGACAGCGGAGGAAAGAGCTAAAGGATTACAGTAAGTTCATTACCGAACGCTTCTCATGCCCAACCAGGCTCCTTGGTTTTTGATATTGATATGTTTTCAGATTTTATCCGTTGCAACAGACGATTGATGTGTCGTCTCACCCGGTGCGCAACGTTAACTTTTTACAATTAAAAGCTACGTTAACGGGAACGGTAAAATGTTTACCAGAAACCGATTGCAGTCAAGCTTCCGTAACTTTAAAGGTTCTTGACGGCATTACAATAAAAACTATACAGACGAAAGGTGAGATTTCACTTTGCCGTATACGTTATTTCATGTCTAATACATCGTTTCTTTTTCTTGGAAAAATCTGCGACAATGAGCACGCGTTAAAAAAAAAAAAAGACTTTATTTTATATCTAAATGAACATTATGGTATAAGCAAGTAATTACCACGCGTTCTAATTGTCGCAGTTATAACGTGTACTTAATACACTCGATACTACCATTTTTCTTGTAAAGTTATTTTTGATTATGCAGCTGGCCAATATCAATTCACGGATGTGTTACCTGGACATTACGAGGTACTAATAGACAATGACATTTTTTGTTGGGCGAATCCCAGTTATAGAATTTCTGTGACTTCAGAACGATCTGTATTACCGCCCTTTGAACAAACCGGGTTTTCCGTTACTTTTATATCATCTCACGATACTATGGTCGAATATTCGAAGTCAGACGAATCAAATAAATTAATGTTAGTCTTGAATAAAGGGAGCACGAAACATTGCGTTTCCGAACCTGGAATCTATACATTTATACCGAAAAGTTGTCACATTTACGAAAAATCGTTTTATACATGGGATACCAATACTGTTGCTCCTGTTTTATTACATTCGACGGAGCACAGTCACATGGGAAGCATTATAAGTAATACCCCGTTAGATGGAGCTAAAATAAAGATTGAGGATGCAGATGGTATGGTTAAAATGTAAGGAAATATATATATTTATCCTTGTATACCTTTATATATCTCTATACTTGAATGAAGATTAATGTCTGTATGATTTTTCTTGACATAGCCTTGATCCAGTGGAATCGAGTCACCACGAAGATTTTTACAAATACCAATTCGAATTTAAAGCAAAGGCAGATAACATTTATACTATAACACCGTTATCGGATACTCTTCTCTTTACCCCAGCGTCGCTGAAAGTATTAGGTGTGAACGATTGTCAAGAGGACATTGTTACATTTGTTGGTAATCTAGGAAAGGTAAGCGCCGTAACGTTTGCTTAAACGTGCTCAATTTGAAAGAAGTTACTTGTCACTTTTTGGCGTAGATAATCGAGGGTGAAGTCGATCCACCATTGGAAGGATTTACCGTACATGTATTTGGTACCGACAAAACCGTACCCCTGCACACGTCGCATAAACATAAAGATGGAAAGTACAGGATCGGTCCTTTAGACAGAAAAATAGAATACAGGTATACATCTGTGGTTTCGTTTTTATTTTTCATTTATTCGGTTCTTACGTAATTCCTAAATTAATGTTTCTTGCCTATTAGCGTTACTGCAGAAATGGAGGGGTTCGTGTTCATAGGACCCGATTCTAGTGGTACGTTTACTGCTTACAAGTTGGCTACAATTACTGTACAGGTGTTCGACCAAGCTGACAATGTTCCCTTGCAGGTGTGTATGCGTCTCGGTCGAATGAAGCTCGAAAATGAATAACAGAAAACAGTAATAGATTGGTATTTGTTCGTCGTGATACAGGGTGTCTTGCTGTCCTTTTCTGGTGGACAGAGTTATCGAAAAAATAGCATTACCGGCGAGGACGGGAAATTAGTCTTCGACTCTTTGTTCCCTGGCGATTACTATTTGAGACCAATGATGAAGGAATATCGTTTCGATCCCCCATCGAAAATGATCAAAGTCAAAGAAGGTGACATTAGAACGGAAAATCTATTCGGGAAGAGGGTCGCGTTCAGCGCATACGGTTCCGTGACATCCCTAAACGGTGAACCCGAGGCTGGTTTGTTAGTCGAAGTTCAAGGACAAGGAGACTGCGATAATCTTCAAGAGGAAGCGACCACGGAGGACAACGGTGGTTTTCGAATTCGAGGTTTGCAACCAACGGTAAGCGAATCCCTCTATTTGTAACTCGTGTTTCCTCTGTTCTTTATTCGAATCCGAATCTTTTCTTTTAAAAGTGTTTTATTTTCTTCCATATAGTGTACTTATGCATTCCGTTTGAAACCAAACGCTGAAGTTAACACGCACATTCAGCGCACCAGTCCCGTCTCGACATCAGTACAAACTTCGACGGACATTCGTGGTCTTCGATTGGTCGCATTTCATCCAATATCGCGCACCGACGTTTCGGTACACGTTGTGTCCATGCAACCGGAACATTACCGTACGTTGAAGGTAAAATTGTGTAAGAAAGATACACCCGATTCTCCCATACATACATCGAAATTAGAGGCTCAGCAACTTAATAAGGTCGGAAGCTCTTATAATGCCGGCTTTCTTGTTCATTTCCCTCCGTTGCAGGCTGATGGTAAAAAATACTTTGTACAATTAGAATCGTCCCTGTCCCCTACGCTACACAAATATAGAACTCAGCCCTTTTATTTCGAAGCAAACTCGTCGTTCAAGTCCGTGAAATTGTTATTTAACGCGGAACGAAAAGTCGACCAAAGCGATATGAATCAAACATCCATGGTTGCTTTACCTTTTATTATACTCATTACTGTCGCGTTTTTCAACCGCGAAAAACTTTGGTTGTGGTTAAACGCTTTAATCGAAAGATGGTCAAAACCGGTGCCAATTTCGAGAACTCCGGTACAAGCTGTTCCCATCGATCCGAGAGCGGATGACATTATAGTCGAGCAAATAATGAACATTAACAAAAGAAAAAATAAGTCGCGTAAACTATAATTATTTTCGATCTTTAGATCGTTACGATACAATCAGCATCACAGCGACTAGTTCGCTTTGCAAATGCGATAACATCCTCAGCCGGCCAATAGATCTCGTCGCGTTTTATACTGTGTACATATGAACAGAGTGATTCAGCGGATACCATTATAATCGAAAGCTTCACGCCGTAAATGAATGACTGTCGATGCGATATATTCATAGATGTGTTTCTAATGAATACGCCATTTTCATAGATAATTATATTTTTATTAGATACGCATGTATTATAGTTTTACCTTACAACGTTTCAGTTTGAAACGATAAGGATTGTTTAAACGATTCACTTTACTTCTGTGATGGTTACGGAGCAATAAATGCCTAGAGAACGAAAAATGAAAATGATTTACGTTAACCTGATGTTCGATCTGTCAAAAAAATACATTAAATTCGACTTACTATAGGGTTGACTTCATACATGCATTTCATAAACTTGAAAGACTTTTCGCATTTGTCCACATCATCTAAAAATAATTATATACAACTTTCGATTAGAAAGGAGAACACGAAAACGTGAACAATTTGTTAAAATGCTCACCAACGTCGCTACAACTATCAATCATCTCGTTACCCAATTCTTTATAAGCGTTTGGAATTACTTTTTTCAGTAAATTGTACTTTATCTTACCATCCTTGTCCATCTATATCATTGAAAATAATAACAATCTCGAGGTATAAAAAACGCAATAACGTGTAACATAGGAATCATTGTCTTGCTATCAAGTGCAAAATACGAATATCAAATTTTACCATTTTAAACTTTTCGAGGACGCATTTGAAGTAACATTTCAACTTATCATCATCCGGAAATTCTCCATATTCAGTGTCCTCAATAATTTCTGGAAAAGGTAATTATTGTCAGATTTTAAGAAATTACAGTAAATAATCGACAAAACATTCCACAGCATTCATTTTGTGACCTACCGAGTTTCACCTTAGTTTCCGCCATACACTTTTTTCTATAATTGGCCGTCATTTTTCTAAATTCGTCGATATCGCTCTTGTTCGTGAAACATTCGGGATATTTCGGTTAAAAGTGTAAGGAAAGGTTATACGAAAAGAAAGAAAGTAGACTTACCATACCACCGCAAGCTAAATTAAGTTGCAACGCCAGAAAACACATCAAAGCCAACCAAATTCCCATGACTCTCATGTTATCACTAATGCGTGTCCTTTGATGTTAATGTTCGGATAGTGTACTGGTCGGGTGTATACGATCTACTACTATGAATCCGGATCATTTATAGACGTCCGCTATTCGCTTCAAGCGGAAAGCGAAAATCGGTCAGTATAATTTTCAAATTATACGTAACAATTCGATCTTTCTCGCCAAATGGACACGGAAACGTACTTCCTTGATCAGACGTTTACCTAATGATAACGTGTAGTGGCTAAAGAAGGTGTTAAGCTCCAACAAAAATATAAAGTCTAGCGTAAATACAGCGGTACAAATTACGATAAAGGAGCAATTACCGAACACGATGGTGGACAATGAAATACACTATTTTTCAAAACGTTCAATTGATATTCAGATTTCGTGTTCACTTCTAACATGTTCGAATCGTCGTTAATTACATTTTTATTACGAACACGTTAAATTATATGGACAAACGTGTCTTGCGCAGTTAAACCTCCCGTTTCTTATGTTTATAAGAGAAACAGTGTATGCTGTTTAAGCAAATTTCGTATTAGTTATTTCGATAAGAAATATGAAAGATCTCGCTGATTATATTAAAAAATGGATAGTTTGATATGAGTATCGCTAAAGCGATTTGAACAGGGAAAATACTTTAATATGATCATCTAGAGGACGGTAAAACGAAAGTAACGTAGAAGATAGATGTCTCGAACGGATTTTTATTTTCACTATTATTATTATTGTTATTATTATTGCTGTTGTTGTTGTTGATGGTGTTGTATAGAAAACAATCTACGTTCAAACGGATAAGATTTCGTTACATATTAAAACGAAACGTCCAATGAGATAGTCGCATCGTTCGTTCTTATTTCACCGTCGATTCAAAGTAAAACCCAATTAAAAGAGATAGTATGTCTGAAATAGAAGAAAAGAAACGTTGGAAAAATTCAAACTGATGAATAAGATTATTTATTGAATAGGAGCTACTCACCCGCGGTGACGATTCCGCGTAACATTTGTTAAATCTGTACGCAAACTCGCAATTGTCACCTTTGGCTAAAAAATCGACTAATTAGCAACCGAGATTGGTATGCTCGGTTCATATGCAATCGTATGCAATAAAAATAAAATTCATAGGATATAAACAATAAACATCACTATTATCTTGCACGAAAGAAATAATTTTTAGGAATAATATAGGACGGAGTTTTCAAAAATGCTTTAAAGAAAAAATATACGAAACATAATATACATGTGTGTGTGTTTGTATATATACCCAAGTATTTACCGATCCCTTTGCACTCGCTGATTGCTTTTTGAACCTCTGCTCTGTAAGCTGGTATTCTTTGAAAAAATGTAAGCATGCCATTCAAGCTGAGTTCACTCTTGTCGTCAACCAGACCAAATTGTTCCCATAGACAGTACATGTAACACTGCGAACCAAATAGAACGCTTCTTTTTTTTTCGCTTAATAAGTCGCGAGATCATGGACATAGCAGACCGATTCGTGAGCTTCATCAGTGTATTATTACCTTCAATTGTCGTGTTTCGGGCCACTGACCATTCCTTACTGCTTCTATGTCCACTAAAACAGAAAGGAAATACAGCTTTACATAGAATGCGATTGAATTGGCTAAGGACCTCTACAATTTTATCACAACTCGAAATTCTACCTGTCGTCACTCCCGTTTGGGTCTGACAAGCATTCACCACGCTAGCTGCTGTTGCGATCATTTTATCAGAAACGAAACTCGGCCGCGTCTAAAAAAATATTTTTTTATTAATCCTTCATAGTTCACACATACACATTTTTAAATAAAGCGCGATGCGCACGCAACTCTAGCTGCGCAACTATCGCATTCCCTATCTTCTCGAATTTCCAGGAAAGAGAATAAGTTCAAGGAACATATGTAAAATAAGTTATCTTCGAAGAAGCAAGAATAGAGAAAAATAACAAAGCACAAGACCAAACTGTGATTATCTCAATCGCGATGGTACATACCCCACAACGAACAACTGGCGACCGAATCAAGCAGAGAATCAACAAACTCAATAATATCGAGTACTTCATGATTCGTATTTGATGCAAATCAAAACGATCCGAATCAATAAGATTTCCAATAGAAATTGAGTTAATCTGATCCGGCCGAGGTCCGGAGGGTAAAAAATATTCGATAAGATATGCAACAGTTACAATTAGTGGTGCCGGCAAACGCGAGGGCGCGACTGAATGTTCATGCGCTCGACGACCGATCAACCGACCGAGGGGGAGATTTGTCAACGCGCACCGCGCTCGCTTATAACCAAACAGAATCCTATGTCGTTACCTTCGCTATGAAATTAAGCTCACACAGTTTACTCGTTCGTTTATCCCCTTGTTCGTTCGACAAATCGCTCGACAAATCACTTGGCACCTCGATCGTTTTTCCACTATATTAGTAATTCGTATCATATTTTATATTATCATATTCTTCTATAAAATTATCGTTTCATCAATTGATAATTAAATCCGTTTTTAAATCAAAAGACGCGGGTGAACGAACTTTTCGATTTAACATACATATATAGGCCAGGGTATAGGCATAAACGCAGATTTGATTGGCGGATGTTACCATTTTGCAATCTGACTCTACGCAATTTCTCTTGTCTCCTACACATTCAACCGATTCAAATGCCTCGTTTCGTTCCTATTCATGCGTCGTTTACAAATTGCAACAGAACGAAGCACGTTCACAATCATTGCCGAACGAGTCAATTATGAATGAGAACGTATTGAACGACGGTCTTGGCATTTTGTTCCTTTTTAAAATTTGTCACTAGAATTTCTTTTTCAATTTCATTTATAAAACCCACTTATTAGAATGGAATTAAATTGTACGATTATTGATAATTGGAAAATGATACGTTATCGATTCCATTCAGCATCACGTATATCCGATAAGTTGATTTGACATCGGTAGAAAAATAAAAAAAGACACAAAAAAATATTTTACGCGCTAAAATATGAAACAGTACATATTCGAACATGGCTATCCAATACGCGAATTGCGCGGCAAGTAAGCGAGGGAAGCAATTTGTGGGTCAATACAATTCCGTCGAAGGTAGTCGAATATACCCGAACGAACCCCAACTAACATCGTCTCGAGTACAGTCGTCTTTTAAAATTATTAACCACTGTCAACCCATCTGAACACAAGTTATAGTTGTTGATATATTAAACACCGAAACAACGAGGTCATCCAACGAAATTTATATGATGATAGTTAACTCGATATCCGTCGAAATGTCGCGTTTGTTGCTTGATCATTTTTCTCATTTAACATAACCTTTTTGACGACTGTACCTTTCCCGCTGCTCGCGGATGTACAGTCAGCCGATTTACTATTGTCGAGTCAAGCGTGTACTCTTTTAATGGAGTAATACGGAAATTTGATCAAATTTGCGAAAAAAAATAACGTTTCGCCGGAAGCTCATTTGCTCTAAAATCTTTGAGACGAATCGAATTCGTTCAAGTTTCCATACATAAAACCATTTCGACAAACTGTACGGTCGGTGACACAGTACAGTCTGACCGAATTAATATTGACGATTCTGTCACACTCTTGTACCAGTTTCTAAATTGAAAGCATTTTAAGATTTATATAGCGACCATTACGACTTTACTGTGTCGCACTTGGGATATTTCCTCGAGCAGGACAAGTTATTAAACAGCGATGCTTCAACGAATTTGGAATCACGAAAGACAAAACGAGGACAAACGAATCTCGACAGACTGTACAGCTGAAGTTGTATTGACTGCAGCGTTTTCTTCGAGCGACTGCATTTCGCCTAAAACAAGACGTATAAGGGATTTCGAGGATGAAAATACAAAGTGTCGTCGATGCTCTGTAACACTGAACAAATGGTCTCAATTGGAGGAAGATAATCAAGGTAAATTTGTTGAATGAAGTCGAGTTCATTGAACGTTCCAATTGCATTCCATCGACGCCAAGATTTCGATCCGTTTCTAGCACGGTACGATGTCAAAGACAAGAAAGAAACAACACTTTTTGAAACACGTTCGTAGCAAAAATTTGATCACGAAATAGAATGATACAATGGAAATTTTCGAAATTTGAAGATTGCGCGACAAACGGAAAGAATCGCAAGAACCTAATTAAAATTTCGAAAAACTTTCTGATCAAGCACTGCCATTGTCACGTGATCCATGCTTTTCTTACGTCATTTTTCGCGTTAAATTTAAAATTTTTTCCAACCCCATTGTCATTTGCTTTTGGTAAAACAATTTAATAATTTGGAACAAAATGGGGAAAACGAGAGGAGTGCATGAAACAACGCCGGAATTAAGAAATCGAATGGTGGGAATGTATGAAGCTGGTTTAGCCTTGCGAGAAATAGCGATTGCTGTAAATTGTTCGGTAAGTACATTTCAAAAATCGTACAACACTTTGAATTGTATACTATGTTTGTCATGTTTATTATTTTTAGCCACGTACAGTAAAAAGATGGTTAAACAGATTTGACAAAGAAGGGACTGTGGAAACCCGAGAGCGATGCGGACGTAAGAGGGCCACAACAGTGGAACAAGATGAAGCAATTGTACGCCTAGCCACACAGACACCGATAACGGCAGCAAAAGCTGTACTTCCTGCTCTAGGACTGACATGCTCTGTCGATACTATACGTGAACGATTACATAAAGCTGGTATTCATAATTGGAGCCCCTCGCGAAAATACATGCAAAGAATCCCGCTTGGGTTAGTTCTTCAATGTTATCGATATTTTTACACGCAAATCTTTTATATTCTGTATGCCATTCGACTGTGCTTTTCCATTTACAGTGATACGGATGGTGTTGCTATTCAACAACCTGTATGGAGACCTACTGGAACACAATTAGGAAAAAAGAAGTCTTCCAAAGATCCTAATAAAAATGAAAAAAATGTTAATATAGTTAAAAAGAAGAGTCCATTAAAAAAAATTAAAGCCAAAGATGTTTATGTCGGAGATGGTGCACCGGTAGAAAATATTAAATCTTCTAATGAACAACAAGAATTCATATATCCGCAACAAAATGCTTCGCAATCTCAAGTTAATGAAATACAAACTCCACCTAAACTTTTTGCACTGCAACCAGAGTTTGGGAATACTTTGAATTTAGCTCAGCAAACACAATCTATTTATCAACATCCTGCATTAAATATCTCCCAAAATTGGCCTCTAGATTTAGTCCAAGGAAGTCATCACTATCCACAGGTTTGTACAACCTACCTCTCTGTATAAAAACATTAATTTCATACATCGCTTTTATTTTCTCAAATCTTAGGGTCAACCAAATTCAATATCTCACGAACAAGTAGCTTCCTCTCAACAGCTTCAAGAGTTGCATTCACAAGAACAGCGGCAACACCACATACAACAAGTACAACAAACAATCACGGATCAAACTCACAATCTTGATCAACAACAAGGGCAACTTCAAGCAGAAGTTCAACAGCAGCATCATGATCATTTACATCCTCAACTAGCTAGTCCACAAACCAGTACGAATTTAACTTCTGATAATTCTAATACTCGTGGTCCTCAAGATAATAATCAGTCTTCTAGCATAGAATCTAATCAAAATAAAGATTCGTCGAATGAAGGTAGCGCGAAAAGTGAAGTACAAAGTAAGAAAAAAAAGGGCGGGAAAGCAAAAGGAACATTGGAAACCAGCGTTGAAATTCGAAATCGTATGATCGGCATGTCCGAAGCCGGTTTATCCACATTATCTATCGCGCTTGCAATCGACAGATCGGTAAGAAGAAACATGTTCGTCTTGATGGATTCACATAATTAAAACCATCTCGTGGATAGCCGTATACGCAATACTCGTTATTAAATAGGAACGTACCGTTAAAAGATGGTTAGAACGTTGGCATAAAGAAGGTAACGTACAAACTAAGGAAAGAAAGGGACGTCGACGAATCACTACTAAAGAACAAGACGAAGCTATCGTTGCTATGGCTACTCAGCAACCGTTAACTGCAGCTAAGTACGTTGCGCCTGCCCTGGGTTTAAAATGTAGCGTAGATACGATCAGGGAAAGGCTTCATAAAGCAGGAATACATAGTTGGAAGCTTGGAAAGAAACAGGGGTTAGTATGCTTAAACAAAAAAAAAAAAAACAAAAAAAAAAAACAGAAAAAAAGGAAAGATTATCCTTTGGTATACACGTCTATATGTTTATCCGTATCAAGCAATCGCCAACTATTTTAGAGAAGGAAATGCTGTACATACTGTACACCTTTGGCAACCCAGTGGAAATCGGCCGAATAAACCAAAACTATCCGGTGAAAGGAAGAAAAAATCGTGCAATAATAAAAAACGCGATCAAGTATCAAGCAATTCGCAAAAACTATTGTTTGTTACAAAAATAAAAGCCGAGACCGCTCTAGTGAAAATGGTTTCACCACCTATAAATATGATCTCGGAACAAACTACCGCCTTACCATTCCATAATTCTGGAACAAGTAAGCTCAGGATACCTTAAAGTAGTATCATATGCCGTATTTCATTTAATAAAACTTAATTGCTAATTCTGAAAACCACTCCCTAGTGGCAAACTATGTTTCAGGTTCTAATATGATACAACCTATCCATAATATTCCCGCACCTCCTCCTACAATTGTTCAATCTCAGTCACATCCACCAACAGGTCCACCGCCAATACCGCAGTCGATACAATCAATGAATTCTATGATGCAACAAAGGCCTGACTGTCGATTAGCACAAACAATTGTAGCATCCGTATCGGGACAAGGAAGTGCCGGAGTTGTCTATCCATCGTGTATGGTTGGAAGTAATAGTCACACAGGACACATGGAACAACCAGATCTTTTAAACTATGAACCATATATTTGGAGTTTCTAATCATTAAGTATGTGAATAACATTAAATCGTAAACTTCCAAGTCACTTTTATGATATATTTATATCATTCTAATTTTGTTTTTTTTCTTCTTCTATTTCTTATGACATCGTATGATGTTCGAAACAAGAAGTAAAATTACTATACTAATTTTACGTTCATACTGTTTATAATAGTTACGTAACGTTCATTTGAATCATAAGCAGTGTTAGTGAAAGTATTTCGGTATTTTTATAATTATTAAAATCGAGAATAAAAACCTCAAATAAATATTATCAAGTTTGTAATGGTTTACGACAATTGAAAGGGTAGGTTTAACTTCGATCGATCATACTTGATCTTCACTATATCCTCGTAATTGCATGCGTTAACTAATTAGACATAACAATATAATTGTTAGTTAATATTGAGAAGAACACAAGATTTGTTGCAAAAAATATAGTTATTTCCTTATTGTTTGTTACTTGCAATATATTGTTGATGGATGTAGTATTACCAAATGATGACAAAATTTTTTGTATGGAATTAAAATTGTAAGACAAAAAGTTTCGATTGTATCATCTTTGATACATAGTATAAGAATAGTCGTTTTTTATTTAAACGTAAGTTGACTAAATCTATACTTAGAGACAGAAGATATACTTTTGTAACATCTTACTCAAATTTAATTTGCATTATTGAAAATTATTACTTAAAATGTATTTTCACTGTCACTGTCCTATTGATTTAAAAAATGTTTATGTTAAATATAACTGAACGAATCAATTTTAGTAATATGAAAAGACACGTCAATATTGTGTAAATATATAGCGATATACGCATATGAATTTACGTAATTGAACAAATATATTGATAAAAATAAAAGAAAAGTTATACAATGTTTATTTTGCTATACGATGTATTTTATCTTTAAATCGTCATTCACAATGTGGTAATGAAATATGCGAAATAAATTACCGTAAAAATAAAAAATTTGTGCCATGTTATTATTGTTAACACTAGAATTATCTACCTACAACGTGTACCTAAATATAGAACATATAATTGATATTAATTTTAAAATGGTATAATGGAAATAAGAATGAAAATTACAATACTATTTGAGCAAAAATCAATATTAATTTTACCAAAGACAGCGACATATTTTCAGCAAATGTATAAAAATAAAAATTCTAAAACAAGTTATTTTGACTCCTTTGGTAGATCTAATGTTAAATTTATACTAACAAATGTTTCAGGAATAAAAACAGTTCACTGACAAATTGACAGATTAATATTTATGATCCTTATAAATATGAAAACTTTAATAACTTACAATATTTAAAATTACATGCTTCATTATCCTTACATACATCTCTTTTATAGTTATCCAATTTATTGATATAAGAATTCGTCATTTAAAATTAAATTTTACACTATTTAATAGTATGATTTATCATGTAATTTCCCATATACGTGAAACATTTTTTAATACATTCTGAGGATCGTTTTTGTGAAACATAAAGAACCCTTGAATTTGCGCTGGACTAATATGTTTCTTCTCTGATAATACAGATTCTGTAAACTGTTTAGCAAGTTCATTTGCCTTGTTGTCAATATTCTTATAAAATCTCAAAAACATCTGTTCCACTTGATTTGCACTGCACCAACCTATAATGAAAAATAATGCTAGTCGTTATACATATTCAATCGCGTTAAATTAATTAATTCTCAATTACTAAGAAATATAATAATAATTCACCAAATATTATAACTGTACCTATGTATTCTTTTACGTCTACCCTACCGGGTCTAATTAATGCAGGATCTAATCTTTCTAAATAGTTTGTTGTCATAAACAAAATTCTTGCCTCTGCAGAAGCAACACCATCTAAACAATTAAGCAAACCACTAAATGTAACTCTATTTAAACCATCATATGCAGCTTTCACTGTAACAAAGTATACAGAAATAGTAAGAATATAAACAACTAATACCGCATAATTTTATATTCTTTCTTTAAATTTACTACTTACTTTCTCTACTTTCTTCTCGACTAGCAAACGCGGCATCAATGTCTTCCAAAAGTATAATAGTTTGTTGTGGTGCTACTGCTAATAGGTGATTTAATCTGTCATCTGTTAAACCTCGCTCTGATAAATTTAAAACACAAATTCCCATTTCTAATTCACCAGCTAACGCAGTAATGAATGAGGATTTACCACAACCCGGAGGGCCATATAATAAGTATCCTCGCCGGTATGGAATACCTAGATAATTAATAATGTATCTTCTATTCTGTACAACATTTACTGCAAAGTATTATTTATATACCACGATCGCTATACCACGAAGGATTTTTTATAAATTCACGACAATCATTTATTATCCTTTCTGCAACACCCGTATCTAAAATGACCGAATTTAGCGGTCTTCGTTTTCTAGGATGTCCAAATTGTCTCCATTCACTTCCCATTGCAGTATACATTATTGTTTTGCCTTCATACTCTTTTAATGCCATTTGCCTGGCTATAAATAAAAATTGTTTATTTAAAAATTTTTTAAATTTGTATATTTTAGTGATAATTAGACACAGTTAATTAGTACCTCACCTTCTTCTAAAATATTAAAATATATATTTCTATTTCTTCCAAGTGCAGTAAGTTGCACTGTTTCCCATGGTATACCCATTTGTATGTCCAAAGTTTGTTGCTCCCTAGTTCGTTCTACCCTTATCCAATTCCCATTATATCTATTAATTTGAACAGTAAATAAGTTATTTGCAATTCACATAACTCAATTGCCAAATAACTTTTATTAATATAATTTTTGAACTATCACAAAAGTATTTCATACTTGTCATTGCAATATGAAATTTTGCAGTGATAAGTACAGTTACTTCTAACCTAATAAAATGTGTTCCAATACTTGGTATGAAATCATATCTAGTTTTTATGTGACCTGTTTCTCTTTGCTCGAAACTTGTTTCAACAGAAAGATGTTGTGTTTCCTTTGCACCTTTTTGTGTAATCCATTGCAAAAGCCATTGGTAGCTCTTATCACGGCATGGAACTTCTAAGGTGATCATATAATGTCGCCTGTACTTGTAAAAAATTAAACATTACATGGTATTGAACAATAGATAATGTGCAATTTAGTTATAAATAATACCTGAAAAATATCATTCCTGCCTGCATTCCTTTCCGTAATAAAGCTGCCCCAGCACCTATTCCGAAGAGTCCAAAACCAGCTCCAAAATAAGGATTATCAGATAAAGTTTGTACATAATCTATTATAGTCATAATGAAACTGTTTATTACTTTCCTAAATAGAAATGTTAAATTTGTTTAAGCATTAAATTGTTCCTAATATGCTGTATCGTATATGCTAACAATGTTTAATTGTTTCATACAGCATTTATTAACTTACACTTATATTATGTTTAAAATGATGTAATTATAAAGGAAATTGCTCTTAATTTAATCTTGTACAATTGGAGCATATTATAAGGTTATAAGAGTAAAAAGCGGAGAAATATATATTTTTAAGTTATACAAAAGAAACAACACAATTTTATAGATTTCTTTTAAAAACGTATTGATAATCTATATAATTGGAAATAGTTCAAATTTTATAGAAAGAGTACATTGCCGATATTTCGTAGCATCTTTTAACACATCGGGATCTGTACTTTACGAAATTCGTAAATGTATACCTGTGCGTACAGTAATCTTACGATATATAGACATATCGAACTCTTTTGCCAGTGCGATATTTACCGGCACGTGCTCTACATGGATTGGCTGTTATCGTTAACCAATTCTTCTATAATATTAATTTTATGGCAAATTTAAAGGTATGCAAATTTCGTTAAAAAGAAAGGCGAATTTTTCCACATTTACGCTATTGTGAAAATGTATTATTTGATTGATAATTATATTATCCTTATTTTTAATAATTTTGATCATTTTGACCATATTGTTTCTCGTTTTATTCGATAGCTCAACATCATAATGAATAAGAATTTGTATAATCTCCCAATCATTCCAAGATAACGATAAAAGTATATTACTGTGACAATGAATTTTTATGTATAATAGATACGCTTAGAAATTTGATCATTTTATCTCGTAGCACATTAAAGGTATAATTTTTTGTTTCCTGAATTTTTTAAATCCTCAAAATGTCACAGTATTGTTACAAAGACGCTAATTTTTCAGCTTTATTGAATCTGTTACAATTTTACTTTTAGTTTCGGCGTTATAAACAATTTGGTGTTGCTTACAGATGCGGTTAACTACATTTCTTTGTTTTTTGTTACTTTGTGTAATATGTTTTGAAGCAGATAAAAGAGTGAACAAGTATGTGACTACTTTAATAAATGCAAAATGGAAAGAAACACCTTTGGTTCTTGAAGCTGCAGAATATCTAAATGATGAAAATCCAAGTTACTTTTGGAAATTCATAGATACTTTTGCCAGTTATGATTTGAGAAATGGTAATATCTAAGTATTTTGATTTTTGTTAAATTAGAAACAGCATAATATTGTACTACTTTCCTTTCATAGTCACGGAGAAAGATAACTATGATGCTGTTATCGAATTTGCTGAAAAATATTTATCCCCCTCAGAGGTAGCATTAATGAAATTAGGATTATCCTTACGAATTTATTCAGCACGAGTTGAGATGTTTACACAAATGGCAGAAAATAAAAATATTTCTGCTTTTGATTGTTATAATGTAGTGGATATTGGTGGAATATTCACCTGTTCTTTAGAAGAATTAGAAAAATTATCCAGTCAAGTAAGTGGTACATTTGAACATTAATGTATGATGTTAATGGATTAAAATTCCATGTTCTTCATAATTTTAAGGATTCTTGGTTAAATCCGGATATCTACAGTGTAGATCATCGTTATCATGTATCTCAGCACCCAGAAAAAATTATTATTTTATATGGTCAGGTTGGAACACCAAAATTCTCAGATTTTCATAACAAATTAAAAACTCTTGCAAGAACCAGTGGAATTAATTATATTTTACGACATTATTTAAAGGTATTATAAAGTATATTTATTGTAATAACAATAACAATTTCATAGCATTTTAAAAACATTCGTAGGACAGAACAAATAAACATGTACGTTTATCAGGATATGGGGTAGAATTGCAAATGAAGTCTACGGAGTATAAGGCAACAGATGATTCAGATATTAAGGATAATGCAGGGAAAAATTCAGAGACCATAAATGATAGCATGGAGGAAATACATGGAATTAATTTTGTAATTTTAAAGTAAGGTGGTTACATTCTTAATACACCAGTAGACCTTATTTTTATGTTAATTTTAGAGCACATGTATCGCTTTTTATATTTATTTTATTTTCTATTACTACAATAAAATTTGATTATTTTAGAAATTTGTATCCTGACAAGCAATTAGAGCTGGATAAGTTACAAACACATTTGCTTGAAACTAGCCAAGAAATTGGTGCTTTAAAAGTGTGGCAATTTCAAGAATTAAGTCATCAAGCAGCTGAAAGAATAATGAATTCTCCCACAAATGAAGCTATTAATGTTTTAACGGATATTTCACAAAATTTTCCAATACAAGTAAATTTTTCTTATAATCCTATCGCTAATATTCGACGTCTTTAGTTTATTAATCACGATCTTTAATTTATTTAAAGGCGAAATCTTTAATTAAAACAAAAGTGAATAGTGAAATGAAGAAAGAAATGAAACTCAATCAAGCAATGTTTTCTGCAAGTTTAAATATACAACCCACAGAGACTGCACTTTTCATTAATGGATTGTTTTTCGATTTAGAAGCAGTAGATGTGCTCAGTCTTCTAGAATCTTTAAGAAGTGAATTAAGAGTAATGGAATCTCTTCGTAAGATCGGTACGGCAAGCATTACATGTTAAGAATAACTTGTCAAATATGAAATGAAAGACAAGTAACATCATGGATATTGTCTTTGTAGGATTTAATAATAAGGAGATCAGCACATTATTAACTTTAGATTTATCCACTAATACGGATAAACAAGAATTCGCAATGGATATAAGAGATTCAGCTATAATTTGGGTAAACGATATTGAACATGATGCAGCTTATGCAAGATGGTCGTCGTCGTTAACAGAATTATTAAGACCAACTTTTCCAGGAATGATCAGAAATATTAGGAAAAATTTGTACAACTTGGTTTGTAAACATCAATCAATGACCTAAAGTAATTAAAATGTAATGATAAACAGTTGCAAAAACACAAATCTATTTAAAAATTGTATTTTCCAACAGGTACTAATTATTGATCCTTTAAGTGGAGAATCTATTCCTCTGATAACTTTAGCACAATCTTTATATCTACATTCTGCTCCACTAAGAGTAGGTTTTGTTTTTGTAACAAATTATGATACTGCTGTAACTGGACTAACAGATGCCAGTGTTGCAATTAATAATGCGTATCATTATTTTGCGGAAAGTAAAGGATCGGAACATGCTTTACAATTTCTGATAGACGTAAGGCTTTAGGGTATACGATCATTTACTGTATGGCCTTATTGATCATATATAGGGAATTAATGAAACATAGTAATGTGTAATATCCTGTTCTAGCTAGGAAATTATGTTGGATCAGAAAAAATGGACGTAGAAGACATAAAGAAGGCAATAAAACTGCAAGATTCGTCTGCTAATATAAATTATATCCTTGGTGAAGAATCTGAATATGATGTAGGGCGTCATTTAGCCAGTGACTTTGTGAAGCGATCTGGTTTTAAAAAATTTCCACAAGCTTTATTAAATGGTGTACCTTTGTCATCTGATCAGTTGAATAGCAATTCATTTGAAGAAGCTGTTCTATCTACTATAATGTCGCAAACACCTGCATTACAGAAAGCTGTGTATCGAGGAGAAATAACCGAAGAAGATGATGTGGTAGATTATATTATGAATCAACCAAATGTTATGCCTCGGTATACGATTTTAATATAGAATATTTACTCATATGATTCCTGCCATTTCATTCAATATAATTTCTGTGTTTTTTTATCTGTTGTAGCTTAAACGAGAGAATATTAAAACCAGAGAAGCACACGTGGTTAAATTTAATTGGTACTATACCTAATGATGAAGATTATAACAAATGGAGCCCTCAAGATTTCTCAACCTGGCTAATGAGCATATTGCGTTATATATATGTACCACGACGTACAAATATACACCATTTATATACTTTTTGGGTTGTAACAGATTTAAATGATTCAGCAGGTAGACAGTTATTATGTGAGGCACTCGAATACATTGTAAGTGATTTCTTATATTTGTTTACATACATAATTGCATTATAAAGATGCAGATTATTTCCATTAATATTTGAACATAATTGTTATGATTATAATTCAGGAGTCGAATGCGGACGTCAGAATTACTGTAATTGTTAATCCACACGTAGATACGAATGATGCTGATAATACGATCGATATTAATCAAATCGTATTAGCTGTATTACATAGCTTTCCAATAGAAAAGGCTATGCGTTTAATTCGTAACATAATTAAGGAAGATATTGCTAACGTCAGCGACAAAATTGACATGACAGGATTTACAGAGGTAATTATTTTCTTTGAAAATAGTTAATTTGGCAAATATGATAAATATTTAACAAACTGTTACAAAATTAGGAAGATATAACGGAACAGTCAAAAATTTTATTATCTATGCATCGTCGATACGTTAAAACAGTATTGAATTTAGAAAAAGGAGTTAGAGCAATTGTGTGTAATGGACGATTAATTGGTCCTTTGGATGACGGTGAAGAATTTACAAGCGAAGATTTCTCATTATTAGAAAGATTCAGTCAGAGTACTTATGACGATAAATTGTTTAAAAAATTAATAAAGGGAGAATTATTGGAAAATGATGAGTATGGTACGGAAGTCAAATTATGAAAACACATATAACGTAAAGCTGTGGTATTTGTATTATTGTAATAATATTCTTATGATATTATTGTACTGAATTTTTTATGCAGAAAAGAACGAAGTCACGGATGATATGATAATGAAAATTACATCTTTGCTAGCATCACACCCTCAAACGCGAAATCGATTTCATGTTCCTTTTTACGGTGATGATTACAGGCAAGTGTGAAAGTGACGAGAAAATAATTTTGGTGAGCAATTATGAATGAATACATAACTCATAATATTTTGGTTTATATATTTAGCGCCATAAAGATTCCAACGCCGAATCCGAATGAAGTGGCTTTCAACTTAATCGCTATTGTTGATCCAGTATCTCGCGGCGCTCAAAAATTGGGTCCAATTTTAAAAACGCTTCAGCAGTCTTTAAACTGCAATGTTAAAGTGTTTTTAAATTGTTTAGATAAAAATAGCGACATGCCGTTGAAAAGGTACTACATATATATATACCCTAAGTTGATCGAAAAGGAAATATTTACAACAGGAAGATATTCATTCTATTCAATGATTATGTTCGTGTTATTTCAGCTTTTATCGCTTTGTATTTGAACCTGAATTAAAATTTTCATCTGATGGACGTGTTAATGGAGCTGTGGCAAAATTCACAAAATTACCATCTTCATCTCTTTTGACACAGTATATTCATGCACCAGAAAACTGGTTAGTGGAAGTAGTTAGGAGTGTTTACGATTTAGACAATATTAAATTAGACAATGTAGCGATTGGAGTGCACAGGTAAATAAATTATAGTAAAAAAAAATGTAATTAAAATGTATTTCTTTGTATATCGAATATTTGTTGTTACAGTGAATTTGAATTAGAGTATTTACTTCTCGAAGGTCACTGTTTTGAAGCAGTAATTGGAAATCCACCTCGTGGGTTACAAATCACATTGGGAACAGAAAAGCATCCGTTAATGGTGGACACTATAGTAATGGCAAACTTGGGATATTTTCAGTTGAAAGCAAATCCAGGTGAATGGATATTGCGTCTTCGTCAAGGACGATCGGCAGAAATCTATGATTTTACCACTATCAGTGGTCAAGATGTTTTGCAAAACGGTAACGACGTAAAGGTTCTTATAAGTTCTCTAAGGAGCCACGTGTTGAAAGTCAAAGTATCCAAAAAGCCGGACAAGGTGGGAATGGATCTTTTATCAGAAGATGATAAAAGTTCTGGCTTATGGAACTCTATTTCTAGGTAGGTTAAACTACTACTGTTTGTTTTTCGATACGTTGTGTGTCAACTACGTTGATTTAGAATAGTTTTAAGCGCAATAGTTGGTGCTAAGAAAATAAAATATGAAATACATTTAGTATGTCGTCCGTCGGTCCTTTGACCTTAATTTCTATTTATTCTCTCTTTTTTTAGCTTTTCCAAATTTTGGTAAGCTTACCATAATTACTTAAACATTATCGCGCATAACGTGTAACGTGTAGAAATAATTATGTTACTGATTATTCTCTATCTTAAACGTGCATTTTTCATTGTAGTACAACACTTATATACCCATTCTATTACATTAAATTTCTAAAAGTCAATAACAGGGCACTTAATTTTCTGGTTCCATTTCATAATTTTGTTGTTCTCTTCGAAATTAGGACATTTACAACAGCGGATGATAGCGACGATCAGGACGAGAAGTTAAATATCTTCTCATTAGCTTCTGGGCATTTATATGAAAGGTTTCTGAAAATTATGATGTTGAGCGTTATAAAGCATACCAAAAGTCCTGTAAAATTTTGGTTCCTAAAGAATTATCTTTCACCAACATTAAAAGTAAGCGATTATATGCATGATATCGAATTAATAAACAAATCAAAAGATGTAATAGGAACACGATCTAACTAATGAACAAATCAAATCTTTTGCTAGGATTTTTTGCCATATATGGCAAAGGAATATGGTTTTGAATTTGAGCTAGTACAATATAAATGGCCCCGTTGGCTACATCAACAAACAGAAAAACAAAGAACTATATGGGGTTATAAAATATTATTTTTGGACGTATTATTCCCATTGAATGTTAAAAAGATAATATTTGTTGATGCTGATCAGGTATGACTTACAAGCAATTATTGTGATATTTTACTATTGATGTTATCTTTTGCAGTTTACAACGATAAATATAAGTTGTTTAGAATATGACGATTTTGTTAGGTTGTAAGAGCGGATTTGAAAGAATTAGCAACGATGGATCTTGGTGGTGCGCCGTACGCGTATACTCCATTTTGTAACAGTAGGAAAGAAATGGATGGATTTAGATTTTGGAAACAAGGTTACTGGCGAAATCATTTACAAGGGCGAGCTTATCACATTAGTGCTCTATACGTGGTAGATCTGAAGCGATTTCGACGCATCGCAGCAGGAGATAGATTAAGGGGACAGTATCAAGCATTGAGTCAAGATCCAAATAGTTTAGCCAATTTGGATCAAGTCCGTGTGATTCTAATAATAACATGACATAAGTTGATCAAATAATATATAACAATTACAAATAGCGTGTCATTTCAGGATCTTCCTAATAATATGATTCACCAAGTGGCTATTAAAACATTGCCACAAGAATGGTTGTGGTGTGAAACTTGGTGCGACGATGCGTCCAAAAAATATGCTAAAACTATAGATTTGGTAAATACAGTTTACACATTCACGATAAATTTGTAACGTTAAAGTATACATATAATATTCCACTATCATATCGCAGTGTAATAATCCAATGACTAAAGAAGCTAAGTTACAAGCTGCCGTACGTATTTTACCAGAATGGATAGGATACGATGAAGAAATAAAAGCTTTGCAACTAAAATTAGAGAATGAGAATGGGCAAACTGAAAAGAAAGCGAATGGTATCAATTAGACTATTGTAATCTCCGAACGACACATTTACGTAATTTTTCATTTTAATTATACTTTTGTTTTAGAAACGTTTGAAAATACGGAAGATTTTGCGAAGCATGAAGAATTATAAGGAAATATGATATAAGATACGAAAATCAGTTAATAAAGTAAGAGAGGAAACGATACATTGTACGAAAAATTTTCAAAAAATGGATTATTTTTAATGTTCACAAGTTCATTGTTACAGCAACACAATTTCTTTGGATAACCAGTAGATAAAGAATCGTGACAAATCGACATGTAGACAAAACATTGCATTGCAAAATATCATGGAACATCGCGATTGACTGTAATTGAAATTTGGCGAAACATCCCGTTGTTCGAAAATAATATGTTGTCGTAATATCGTAGTAGTTTATCGTAGTTGAAGAACTATGACCGTGCTGTTAACATGATTGTGATTTTGTATTGTCTACTTAATAATTGTAAGAAATAAACTTGTAACGTTTGTAAAATACCTTTTATGAATGCAGGTTCCTTTGGTGAATGGAAAATTCTTTCGTTTACTACTTACTATATAAAGCAAAGAAACGTTTAGTTTTATGTGAACTTGATTACCATTTTTGTTTATGAGCAAGAGAGTAATGGGATGAAAAAGGAACTTTTCGATCGATAATTTAAGTTTAAAAAGGATATTTGTACTTTGAAGAAGAAAATGGTGGATTGATGATAGGTTGCTTTAATTATATGATGTGAAAAATTAAGTAGAAATTAGTTTTTGAAGGAATACATTTCGCTACTAATGACATTTTACGTCAGTAGAAAAACACAAACGTAATAGATTAGTTGCGCGCTCGAGCCAAGTTGTTCTATGCGTATCGTGTATAACAGTTTCCTGATTGAATTATTTGTATTGTTCAACGAAATCGAAAGAAAAGCCGGTACTTTTGAAAAGTAAAAACCTGCATTTTGTTACAAGAATGGATAAGCCTATACGAAGCAATCACATATTGTACGTAATTTCACTGATTTTAATCTTTACTAGGATCAAAGGCTTATGTGCCTTTAATTATAATAACTATAGATCGTTAACAATGAAAATATTGCAAATAGTTGATCAATGAAATAGTTTAATAACGAACATGTTAGATAAGCGTTCAATGATCCGATTTGCGTTAGTTTGCAATATAATCACAGTGATATAAATTTTTAACTCATAACTTTGAGTTCTCATCATTCGATTATTCTTAGTTTCTTAACTTTTCTTACACCAACAGCGTAAACATATATCAATATATTCTAAAATCACACGTTTTTTCAAAGTTTATACGATTAAATTCTGGTATCTATACATTTTACGAATCTTTTTAACTTTATACATATATAAATATAGAAGTATGTATCATACCTTTCAAAGCGTTTTATTTTCGAGTTTATCGCTATTATGACAAAATATGATCAACCTTGTTTGTATTGTTATCACACTATCAAATATGCGTTTAATCACTTTCGAATGTTTAATTAATTTTTAATCTCGAAGTTTCTTTTGTAAACTTTTTTTACTTTACAAAAGCAAACTTCGGTTAGGCAAACTTGAGTAAAAGTCACTTTGTTTTAAAATAAAAAAATGTTACATCTAAGATTAAAAGAAAAAAAGATTGAAGTCTGATTTAAATTCGTCTTGGAAGAGAACGATTTGTCGAAAAATGATCGTTGATACTCGAATGTTGAAAGAAAGCCTTAACATAATGAATCGTGCATACGTTGTCCCCAAGCATGTAGATCATCGGAAGAATTTTTGTATTCTGTCGTTATGAAGATTTTATATTTGTTTACCAATAACTCCATCTATGATCGAAATCGGTGCGAGCGATCGAATATTAGCAAATCGAAAGGAGTAAAACTTCGTGGACAAGGGTGGGGAATAAGGAAACGGAGTACAATCGATTGAACGAAGTTTCAATCGCAGTCACTTCCGATCTCATCGAAGCGAACGATCGATAATTATAGTTGGGAAGATTGATTTAATCGATTTATAATGTGTCGATAACGTGAGAAACTTGGAACAACCGTGATCGTTTATTAGAATGGTCGACGGAAGAAGCGTCAGAAAATAACGGACGGAAACAGGAAAGCGCGATATATCAAGGCGCGAGGCTATCTTATGCGAAGCGCAACAAGGACGGAATGAACGACGAATAGATACGAAGTTTGAAAAGCAGAAACAGATAGAGGAAGCAAAGTGGGGGAATCGATGGTGGCAGGAGAAGCGGTAGAACAAGAGGAAGGAAATCGGTAGATCTTCAAGCACAGAAAGAGAGAGAGAGTAGGGTGGTAGAGATAGTGAGAGATAGTGAGAGAAAGAGTAAGAAGAAAAGAGAGAAACGGAGACGGAACTCAACGAGAGTTAAGCTATCTGCTAAAACAAACGGACTAGACTGGACAGAGGGTCTTCTACTAGAAGGCAGCATGAAGTGGCAATCGGTTTGCGTTGTTTATGTAACTAGTGACGCGCGTACAGTCCATCCACGTCTCTCTGATCGGCCGACGACTTAATAACTCGCTGCTATTTTACAGTCCCGTCGCGCTCCCTTCTTTCGCCTTCGTGTCGCTTCGTCCGCCCGTCTGCGACATCGCGTCTTCGTTGTCTTCCCTTTCGCTTTTCTTCTCCATACTTTCGATCGATCTACCGAACCGTGAATTGATTCGGAGACTCTCACGTCGCGATCAACGCAGCTGTTCACCGCACGCACGCACGCACGCACATGCACACATATACACATGCAACCGTCCCATACAAGGATCATGGACGACGAAAGGATCAAGCTGTGAGTTCGAATATCGTTTCGAATCCGATCGGATCGAATCGAATCGGATTGCTTCTCCCCACTTTCTCTCCCACCTAGTAAATTCATCGTACAACAACGAACCGCGTGCTACGTTTGGCATCGGCATTCTTGCAAACATCGTTCCGTTGCTCTCGATTTACAGTTTTCACAATAGAAACATTCTTTCGTTAAAAAATACGGCTACGACTAGATACTTACATCGTATCTCTGATGCATGTGTTTTATTTAATTTTCTCTATCAAGCAATAACATAGGTGAAAATATGATTCACATACTTGTGTTAAATACTCTTCCGTCAACGGTACATTCCCTTTTCTTTTCGAATAATTCCTTCCTTTTATACTGGTTCCTTTATTATGGCTCTTATTGTTTCTTGTATATGTTTAATTTCTACCTGCTCGATTCGAAGTTCGTCGCAATCTCATCAGTGATAAAACGAAACTTTAGAGTGTTTCCACAGGCCTGACGGCCATGCTGTATGAAAATCAGGAAGTGCATTTCGTTCAAGCTTGATTGCAATAAAAAGGAAAAAGGTGTCGCTGTCTGATAGACGAAATAGCATTCGAACGTGGAAAAAATTCAATCATATATCGATTAAGATTATCTCGTGTTTACGTATGTTTAAAGTATACAATTTCGAATTGCGGTCGTATATTTTATCGTACGTAGTATGCGTAATAGTTGATCTATTGCTCGAAAAGCGATTAAATGAGTAGAGACTATGGAAATAAGAAAGAAAATGCACATTGTGAAAGAAAACGACACGCGTATGTTGCTACATGGTACACCTTATATTATGCCTTTTAAAACGTACCACCGCTCTTAGCTTGTTTCTTTTTTTTAGAACCATGAAATGAGGACTATACGGTTCGATCGGACGGACAATTTTGCACACGGCATTATCATCACGGGAGTTCGTTTTTTCCTGCAGAGAAATCGTTTTTACGGATAACGGCCTAACAAATACGCGTTTGCACACGGTATCCTCGATGATATCTTATTGTCTGATACAGAACTACACGAGAACCAATAATGATCGTTAAACGTATCACGCGCGATCTCACATAATCGAGAGTTCCTACCTCATCATCGTCGTCTTCTTTCAGTCGAGCTTCCTTGGTATTCTCTACTTTATCTTGTGCGATGCGTTTGAATTTTCGGCGGCAATCCTAGCCATTTTGAAAAAAGCCAAGGAACAGGAGGAAACACCATGATCGATAGCAAGTCAGTAATAATCGTAAATAACGGCGTTTCTCTACTAATGCATACACGCATACACGCACATACATTTGTGTACGCATAACGAGATTATAAAATTTGTAGGATTTTTCAGAAAGCGATGAAAATAAACGAGACGCATAACCACGTATGTCTCTCTGTTTTGATATGTCAACGGTGTACATACCAGATGCTCACGACAATGACATTTTTCTTCTGACGATAACACGCTCAGGGTCGTGCGGCATAGATCGTAAGCGGGATTAAGTGATTGAGCACTGGCATCTTAAGTCCTCTTCGAACGAGTCAAATATCTTATATCTCTCTTATTTTCTTACTCTATTTTCTTTCCTTTTTTCTCACTTGTATCAAAGAAGCTAGCATTATTTGTACCGTTTTCTAGGTGATTCGTTTGTGGGATACTTCCCGAGTATCGATTGCGTGTTTCGGAAATCGAATAACGACGGTGCGATAATAAATTCAGTCGTAATCATAGATATTGGTTCGCAGTTATCTTCCGCGCGATCGAAAACAAAGAGAGAAGAACGCAACGAGCACGGAATCGTATAACGATAGTTTAGCTTCGATTATCTAGTTGATATAAGGTATAAACATTAGGTTGAAAACGAGATCGGCGGTAACGGTATGGAGTATCATAAAATCGAGGAGAATTCGCAATGTATGACAAGTTCGAGATTCCATAAGTTAACAGAACTCATTCCAACGGAATCGATGGTGTATGTCGCTGGCATGTTGATCAATTATGTTGCATCCACGTGGTTGCAGCAGCATACGTTGGATCAGAAATCAATCGGTTCTTTTGTTTATTCCTCAGTTTCAAAGACAAAGCTGTGTATGGATATGGGACGAGCATTCCACCAAATAACAATGAAGTTGATGAGAACGAAGCCTCGCCAAGGAAGGTGGTGTTTTGCGTACACGGGAAGCTATCGGGTTGCTGTACGATAGTAAAGAGTGCTACATCGATCGACGAGACCGCCACCGTTACTACCGCTGCCTCTGCCATCGGCGGCTCCAATTTCCAACAAAATTCTTCCAGTAAGCATTTGTAATTGAAACAATGAATATATTCGGAGGAAATTTTAATTCTCTTTGGCTTATTTGTCTTTTCTAGCTGTACCGGAAGACCATTGTCACAGAGAAAGAAACGAGGAGATCGATAAAAAGGCAAGAAAGAAATTACTGCTTGCTAGTACGCTATGCGTAATTTTTATGATAGCAGAAATCGTAGGTAATATACCATGTGTATACATACGAGCAGAACACGTGAACAATACATATACGGGAATGTTAATTAAAAATTGTGATAGATGATTATTTCTTAGTGAAAAGATCGCTTTTCTTTTCAGGTGGGGTATTGTCGAATAGCTTGGCGATCGCGACAGATGCTGCGCATTTATTAACCGATTTCGCTTCGTTTATGATTTCCTTGTTATCGTTATGGATTGCAAGCAGACCGGCTACGAGAAAAATGCCCTTTGGCTGGTATCGAGCAGAAGTAGGTGTTTTTTTCGCCAAGCCGATTATTTTACCGTATCTCCTCGTTCCTTTGTTATTCAATGAAATACAGATACACACGTACGCTTACTTCATCGTAAATAAAGATGTTCATTATTGTTCACAGGTAATAGGAGCTTTAACGTCAGTTTTATTGATATGGGTAGTCACTGGAATTCTTTTTTATCTGGCAGTTGAAAGAATAGTTCACAAAAATTTCGAATTAAATGTTACCGTCATGTTGATCACCTCTGCCGTCGGCGTTGCGGTAAATCTAGTGTTAGTTATATATTATATTCAATCGAAACTATCGATCATTTAGACTGACAGATTGAATCGATCGCACACGGAATGTAATACAATTTCATGAATTCAATTTTGATGTTGCAGAATGGGTTTATCTCTACATCAACACGGTCACAGTCATGGACAGGGTTCGCATAAACCGAATCGAGATATAGAAAATGAGAGAATAGACGAGGAAAATTTTTCTCACGAGAAAAAGAATATTAATGTTCGTGCTGCTTTTATCCACGTTTTAGGAGATTTTATACAAAGTATAGGAGTTTTCGTTGCGGCACTAGTTATTTACTTCGAGGTATATACACACACACATACACACACACACACACACACAACGAATTCATTGAGTATTTTTCATAAAATCGAAATCGTAATTGTAGCCAAGCTGGAACATAGTTGATCCAATTTGTACTTTTCTCTTTTCACTTCTTGTGATATTAACCACAATTGCAATAATCAAAGACGTGATGAACGTTTTAATGGAGGGGATTCCAAAAGGATTTGAATATTCTCAAGTGGAAAATACGTTTATGCAAATCGAGGGTGTACTTAAGGTGCATAATCTTCGTATCTGGGCTCTTTCGCTAGATAAAACTGCGCTATCCGCACATCTCGCTATAAGTAAGTGCATACAAATCCTTTATAATAAATATATTATATGCTGTTTAATTGATTTTTGCTTTTGTTTTTTCTATTGCAGAACCAGGTGCAAGTCCTCACAATATACTGCGTACCGCTACTAGGAATATTCATGATAAGTACAAATTCTTCGAAATGACGCTTCAAATAGAGGAGTTCGATGTACGTATGGAAAATTGTAAACAATGCAAGTCGTTGTCGCAATAATTGCAGATCGTTGAGATTATACACTTATATAATGATACGTATGAGTGTATATGTATATACATATTTCCTACCTTTCTTTCGAGCAAGTCTGTCATGATCAAGTCTGATCCATCAGTGACACGAGATTTATAACGAGATTTGAAATGATTACTAAATAGCTCGATAGTTCGTGGAAAATAGGAGCATCGTGTTTTTCCATGGATACGGTTGTCCAAATAAAAATGACAAATTTCCTTTTTCCGTACGACTGAGAAAATATTTCAACCTCGTAATGATTATTACTTACAAGTCAATACAACGATTCATTTACCTGTCAGCGAAATAGTTATTCAGTATGTGATACAATTATTTATTTTAAACGTGACTTTTAGCGAGTAACCGAATTATAAAATTATATTATCATGAAATGATTTATTCTGTATTTATACTTATACTCCCTTCAAAGTAATGAAACAAAGATAAACCGTATAAATGCATGAAAATAAAATTAAAATGAAAGGGAAAAAGAACAACTAGAAAAAATTTGTGTGAATTTATTTATATCCCAGCACTGAATGAAATTTTCAAAGTGAAATATTTTGAAGCAAACACTGACATCGACATGACGGATTTTCATTATCGAAATTCGTTGTGCTATATCGACAACTTCAGACGAAATATTTTCGATCGTACATAACCTTTTCACTCTCAGTGGTACTATCATATCGCTTCGTGAATATCGGACACAACTGTCAAAACAACAGCTATGTCGAAAGAAAATTCATCGAATTTTGAAAAGGAAGAAAAAGATGCTTCGACCCTATCAGAGTTATTCGATAAAGCGTTTGATTTGTTCAATAACATAAATAAAACAGATGAACCTACGAACAGTTCGAAAATTCAGGTATTATATTACATTAATAATTACGTATAACTCTTTTAAGCACTTTCCTTTGCTTGTCTGTCCAATCGTTTAGTGAAATTATACTGTCATGTAAATGTCTTATACGAATTTCGCAAATTTTCAAATATAAATATATAATTTATGTCTTCTCTATTTTCTTTTTTATTTGTTTTAGTCTGACATCAAACGAACCATGAATATGTTAGAAGAAGCAACAAGATTAGTTTCTATAGTCGATATGTTTAGCCAAAATGAAAGTTTCGATGAGGTAGCAACAGAAAATATCAAATACTTTTTACTGCCAGCTTTCCTTGGTACACTCGCTACGAAAATATGTAATACAGACGATCGAATGCATATCGTTAATGTTGCCGAAATTTATTTTGTGGATTTTCTAAAACGCGTTAAAGCTTACGGTTTAACCGATATCGATGTGCCTGAGATTACGTCGGAACGCGAGAAAGAAAATGCATCCCAGAGAGTTCGAACAAATGCAGAATTAATTACTGAAATGGTAAAACTTCTACGATTCTGGAGATGATTACTATTACAAAATATCATTATATTAAAAAATTGTTTTTAATTTTTTATGTTTACAATCTTTTACTACGCGTGGTCTTTTACTATGTGTAGGTAAACCGAAGAAACACGAAACTGCAAAGGTATAAAGAGCAAAAAGAGTTAGAATCACGTTTGCAAATTTTGAAGAAAAGTTTGTCTGATCCAAACATAGATGATGAAGTTAAAAGAGAATATTTTGTAATACTTGTCAAGTTGTATGTAAACTTAACGATCGAAGAATTGAACTCTTTAGCTGCTGAAAAGCCAATTTTAGAACACATGAAAAATATGGGAAAATCTGACACCATGTCTACGCAAGTTCCGCAAAAGCATAAACCATCCCTGCCAAAATTACAACCAATTATTATCACTCGAGATGAAATGCAGAAAAAAGTGTTTGGAAGTGGTTATCCTAGTTTACCTGTTCTTACTGTTCAAGAATTTTATGAACAACGAGTGAAAGAAGGGGAGTAAGTAGAAAACCTCATTGATTTCGTTGATTTCTCAACGGTTTTCATAATATTTGTATTTCAGCTGGCCCAATCCTGCACAACAGCATCAGGCAAATTCAAAGTGCTTACAAGACTTGGCAGGCAGTCAGGAAAGGGATAACGAAGAAGATATTAAGAAAGAAGAAATGATTGAAGCAGATGATCCAGAGACCTTAAGACAATTACGTGCCATGGATGAATATAAAGATACGCACAGAAGAGGATGGGGCAATCGTGCTAATAGAAGTTGAATGTGAAAGAATTATTTGTCTTATATCAAAAATGCGCTGGTAAAAGAGTTTTATATGTATCTTATCAATCTTTTATTTGGCATTGTATTGATATTATTTATATGTTTCCCAAACTGATATAGTATACTGTTAAAGATAATATTACTGTTGTTTGCATGACAGTAATTCAAAAGAAATAAAAGAGTAACGCGTTTGTAAAAAATTTGTTAACTTGTTTTGCCTTTTTTCTTTCCATATCTATACTTTCTAGAAAGTTTTGTTCCTTCTTCATTTTTTGGCATGTAGTTCATATCAAAAAGGGAGATCGCATACATATCGCATACATATCGCATATATATTATACATTTATTTATAGTTATTAATTTACAGTTATAATATGATAATGTGATGAAATAGCATTTTTCAAATAATTATAATTTGAAAGCTAATCTTACTTGTGCGCATCGTTGATAATTGTCGTTAATGAGAATAAGGTTTGTATCATAAGAAAACTAGATGGCGTGAACGTTTAAATGCATAAGGCGCAGGTGTCAACTCGAAAACAGTAATACTGTGAATCAGTGTACTAGGTAGGAGTTTATGCGTCAGCAACAGGTTGTCAAGTTACGAGAACACGTTCTCACGTTTTCTATTTTCAACGTAAGTTGAATATGAAAAAGCGGAAGTTATGCAAAGACGCGTAAATTTGTTCGTTAAAGTTTTGAGATAGATTCGTTATGTTGTATTCAGAACGACAAATCGACGACGATCTCGTTAATGATGGGTGCGATTCAAAGCCATACACAGAATATATTAGTTCTTAGAAATAGTAAATAATCTGAAAATATTATTCACGCGTAAATTACTCATCTAATTCTAGAAAAAGTCTTATCACGCTGAAACATGAGAAAAGCTATTTCTTCCTTGATATGTGTTTTTTTTCGAGGATTCGTACAACGTCAACCACAACCAATTTAGAATTTATTTTGGGAATAAGATGATCGTGCAAACAATGATACCGCATTTATGGATCAAGGCTGCTCACAAATGTACGTATTTCATTGATAAATCTTTTATTGCGGCTATTTTCATGCAAAATTCTGCATCATAAAAAGGTTAGAAGATGCTTACAATTAGTTTTTTAAACGATCTTTGCTATTGATTTATATCACACGCGCGTGTGTGTGCGCGCACGAGCGCGCGCGTGTGCGTATGTGTGTATTTGCGTTTCTTTTTCCTTGGAATATTACAGTAGACATACATATTTTGTTTAACAAAATTTATTCGTATTATTTGTACATTTCACGTCTCGTGCCATTTTCCATCAACACTGTTTGCTTGAACGTGTCAGCGATATATCCTCGAAGCAGTGTGTATGTTAATTTGATTTGCGTTCCACTTTGTAAAGCAGATTATGAACTTCTTGAAAAGATCGATCGTTATTAATCTGTACTGTCGTAAACCAAATTATAAGGCTTTTTCTGTGATCAACGTTAACATTCTTAGGCGCATTTTGTTAGATTGAGATGCTTTAACGATTTCGTTTTTAAACTTGTTGTTGATTGTAATTTGACTAATTTTATACATTTCACGTTTATATGAACTTTTTTATGTTTTGCAGATATTCGGGAGAAGACTTTTTGAATTACAGATTAATAGAGAATAAATATTGTCTGAGTATACAGCAAGTATAATAAGATTGAGAACAATGGAGAAGGCACAGACAACTACGTACATAGAAGGTAATAATCACCTTCTAGATTATTGGGAAGAATATCAAAAAATGATGGAAGAAACTAAGCTGTTGGATGATTACCTCGAAGAAGAATGCCCACGCAATTATGATGGTATGTATTTTTTCTGGTTATTCTACATTGTAACTGATAATAAGAATTACTATAACGAGGAATGTGAATTGACTTTAAAAGATGGCGAAGAGGAAGCAGAATGGTTACGTACAGCTGGTCTAGGCCAATTGACAGAAGCATGGAAAGCTGGAAAAGAAGTACAACCGGATGAATTGGGTGCAGCATTACGTCCCTTGTCAAGAGCTCAAGCTGAAGCAGTGAAACGACGCGTTAAATCGTTGAATCATACGGTGAAACAGCGTTTCAATCAACGTCAACGTGTTCGTAAACCAGATATCAGAGATGTTTTTAAGGATGTAGAGGTATGTATGGTAGGTAGACGATATAATTGTAAGGAGAAGAGGAAAAGATGGGTTATTATTGTTAACGCATTGTTAGGCTTCTAGTACTGGAACAAGGTCGCGGAGCGCCACACCTGATTCCTTAGATTCCGTAACAGGCGTGACATCAGAGAACGCTTCGCCCCCGTCACTGGCAACAGTCACCGTTGTCGATGCGCACCATACAAAGTAAGATTTCTTCGTTATATGTTTTCGTGACGGATACTGGTAGATATATTAATGATATATTGTATATTACGTAGCGTTACCGTTCCAAATTTTGTATCGGTGTTTCAACAATCAAACGAATGTAAGGAAACAGTACGTAGAACACCTAGTGCGCCATTGACGCGAATGGAGATGGTAGCAGGTCCACCGGCAACTCCGTTACCCGTTCAAGAAATTTTCAGGCGTGCTGGAAATTGGTTACGAGGAGACGTTGCTAACGATTCAGGTATTGGTCATTGGTGATATATTTTACAACTAGTTTTAAAGTAATTATAGTTGTAATAAGCGTGTAACATAATAATTAGAAAGAAACACGCGATCAGATTATAGAAAGAATTTCGTTTACAGAAGGAATTCAGCTAACAGGTTACCATAGATTAGGAACGATACACGTTTCGAAACCTAGTATACAGAGACGAAGCGGAAGCGATCCTAGCGAAGTAGCGAATGCAAGGAGTTTAGGCGAAGCCATCGAAAAGTTGAACACTTGCAAAGATTCAACGTTGAGGTGCGTTGGAGATTTTGAAGTACTTTTGCGAAATTATACGCGTATACCGTATCGTCTGGACGAAGAAGTTTGATTCGAAAACGCTGGAAATTGTAGGAGAAATTCGGGCGGTCATGCAACGGTAACCCGAAGTCATAGCAGCCTGTACGGATTAACAAGACCAGTGGACGATCCGTTGATAACGCATCCGTTAAATCGAACATCTTCTCACGGTCATTTAAGTTTCGAAGAAATGTGCAGATCAAACGAAGTAAGGACAGAAATACGGAAATCGGAAATTGTGCCTGCAGCCGACGATATACAAAGTCGACTGGGAGTAGAAACGCTTACACAGCGAGATTTGACCAGGTTACAACCATTATTGTGGCTTGAACTTAGCGCGGTGTTCGACAAGTATAACGTTCCATTGAAAAAACGGAAGCCGAATAAGCGTCGAGTAAAAGGTTGGCACAGACGTTGGTTTCTGGCCATTTTTCTGGCGTAGAAACGTAGAATAGATGGGAAACTAAATTAAGAAGTAAATGAAAAATTTGATAAAGATTTAATACTATTTTTGTTCTTAGCTGGAAACTTGTTCGGGGTCTCGTTATCGACTCTTTTACTTCGGGACAGTCAATTGTCATCGGAAGAAAGCAATATCCCACTAGTATTCCAAAAGCTTCTTAACGAATTGACGAGGCGAGGCATAAAAGAAGAGGGCATTCTTCGCGTGGGAGGACACAAGCAAAAAGTACAATTTTCAACAAATCTAAATTATGAACGGAGATGGACGCGTTACATATGTTTGGAATGAATGAATATCGTTGTTTGGTTCAGGTTGAATCGATATGCGTGGAGTTGGAAACGGATTTCTATTGCAAGCCGAAAGAAATGGATAAATTGTTTAAACGCATGTCGTGTCACGATTTGTCGGCAGTTTTGAAAAAGTTGTTGCGCGACCTGCCGCAGCCGTTACTTACCGTAGAGCTTATCGATGCTTTCTATCAAAGTCACGGTAAGTGGAAAATACATGGAAACGTTCCGTTGGTTTGGTGTGTGATCCGATGCACCGGATTTCGGAATACGCGAACACATTTTCACGTGAGTCTTTTCTTTTTTCTACGATGATATATTTTTATTAAACAGAAGTTTCTTTTTCTTTTTATTCTCGCACGTACAGGAGTGAAGGATCATCAGGAGTTGTCGTACGCATTGAATTTGCTGGTGCTATTGCTACCTATAGAGCATCGTTGTACTTTGAGAGCGGTGATTAAGTTTTTAAGGTCGATCGTGGAAAACGAAGCATCGAATAAAATGTCGATCCATAACGTAGCGATGATAGTGGCACCGTCTTTGTTTCCACCGCGATACATTTATCCTCGTGATCGTACCGATTTGAGTGCTCAGGTTAATATGGCTGCCATATGCTGTCAAGCGACGGAAGCTCTTCTCGTTAACGCGAATAAATTGTGGTACGTACCAAACGAGCTTTTAAATCAGTTGCACAGACATTCGGAAGAAGAAAGATATCGAAAGTATAAAAAGAAATTTTATTGAGGTCGATGGTGCTCGTGATAGAGAGAAGCGTAGAGATTTACAGGTGCGCATGCGCAAACGCGTTCTCGTTTCGATTAGAAGCATTCCTTCTATTCCGTTCGCAAGGTTTCGAAAAGAGAGGTAAAAAAGAGAAGGAAAGGTCGTGGATGGTTTGCCTTATAAGCAAAGTTGATGAACGAACGAACGAACGAACGAACGAACAAACGGACGAACGGTTTTGGGAAAATTGATAAATCATGAATGAATGAAAGGGAGAGCGTAGCTGGATCACGCGGATCCCGCAATAAATAACGTACGAATTCGCGAGTATCGCGGTAATAATAATTAACCACGAAATTAAAAGGTTAACGAGGCGCGGTAATTGGATGCAAGGGGACAAATGCTTGGCATATGCGATTAGTTTTATCGATTTTACTGGTCTGAAGGTGCAATAGACAGAAGGTTCTATAGTACGTATGTTTGATGTTTGGGCGTTGATGAGATTAATAGAATAACGCGTGATAGGGAATGGCGGTTTGGAAATGGGAAGAATCTTTATTTCCGACTAATCAGCTGTTCACTGCGTTTTCTCGAAACATGTAACTCGTGCGTATTACAGAAGTCGTTGCCACGTCTCGACGATTTTTCGTATTCATCGTTCGCCGATGCCACGTATAGATATAAATACGCGAATGGCGAAGCGCGAGTCGAGTACGAAGACACGAATAATTATAAAATTCGCAGATCGACGCGTAACATGGCGACTCGTTTCTTCGAATATACGTTGTAACGCGCGAGCAATCTAATTTATTACTAACAATTGCGTGCGTGCGTGCGTGCGTGCGTGCGTGCGTGCGTGCGTGCGTGCGTGTACGCGTGTGCGAAATCTTCGCAGTTTAGCGTATAGCGTAGTTTTATATTTTTAGTTAATTTTTTGAAACACATTTTTTGTTCTTTTTTAATCTATCAATACGTATATCGATAGAATTTACCGTACTCGTGTAACTTTGCTCGAATTTAACGAACACAACGAAAGGGAAGCACGCAAAGAATCATCGCTCGGACTTTTTCGTCGAAAGTCGATCGACGATGCATTTCTTACGCGACCTATGCGCCATACTAGTTTAAGCGATTGTACATAGAACGTGACGTAAGATGGTTACATTCGTGTGAATAAAGTGCCAAAGAAAATAATCAAGTCGATGGTCGATCTTTTGATTTAGCGTTTGTTCCTTGCTCCATTCCTTTCTCCTACGATATATGGCATTAGCAAAATGCACGTAAAAAGAAGAAATGTGGAAGAAAGGACAAAGTTATTTGCTCGATGGTTACCTACGACGACTGGAACGACAGGACAGCAACGAAAGTGGTCGAGATTTTCGTTTGAGATTTTCGCGACGATACGTATCGGGGATGATAGGCGAAGTAACAGGAAGTAAATAGGAAGTAGAGAGGAGAGTAGGCTACATTACCGTGACTAGATTTCCTTTCGAGGAAGAGGGCGATAGATAAATAGGAGAGAAAGAGTTAGAGGGGGAGGCGGAATCAATACACCGACGCGATTACTCTTTCGAGATCGACGTGTTGGATAATAGGGGCGAAAAGATGGTTGGCTAGTTGCCGGGGACAGGAAGCGGTGAGAATAGGAAGAAGGAGCATAAGTTTGGCCACCCTGGTGGACGATTCGGTTCTACCAGCAAGATGCCGAACCAGAGTTTCCACCGCGGTGTTGGTTGCACGCGACGTCAAACGAATGCCGTTGGTCGTTTCGGCGATCTCTGGATTTGGGGGAAAAGAAAGAAAAAAGTGTAGAATAAAAGGGAGGAAAATGGTCGGAGAAGACTCCGAAAGAGTGGTCGGTTGGCGATGATCGCTCGGTGATGCGCGCATCGTTAGCGTATCGCGCGTAAATATTTGAATTTATTACCGGGTCGACAGAGGACCAAGGTTTCCAGAATGGAGAATTCGATTGGATCGGGACGCAAATTGGAGATGGTGGTTCTTGCCGCGGATACAGCATCGTGCTCCGCGTGGTCAGCCGAGGCGTTGGTTTTCCGAAAATTTGTCAGATCGATCGGCCAGATGGCGGCTCGCAGAACGAATGCCGCAGCCCAGCCTCTTCGAAGGATTCTATTCTGCTCGTGCAAATGGAGCATCGAGAATTCGCGATGCTGTCGAGCGGCTCGCACAGTCGAGAAGAATATCCGAGCCGCGATTTCGTATCGTATCGTGTCTCCTGCAAGCAATTCCGCTTCGTTAGCGCGGCTCGAAACGCGCGCGAAAGAACGAGTGGAGAGAATTAGGAAGAAAAGATGGATCGCGATTCCGTTACCAGAGATAAGGGTAGTCGGTGGCGTAGCAGTAGCGGTATCGGTATCCGTAACAGTAGCAATAGTAGGAGGGCAGATGATTGGTCTGGTCGACGAGGAAGAGAATCCTATATCGTGGTTTGCTTTGCTCGCGCGATGGCTCGTCGTCGACGAATCGTCCGTCCGCATGGTGGATAAAGTCGGTGCTGCGATCCATCCGGGCTTGGAAGAGGTAAGAGATTCCGGCAGTGACGATGGCAATGGTTGCAGCGAGGATTGCAGCGAGGATTGCAGCGAGGGTTGCGTGGACGGCGCGCAAGGATAATCGCGAGCGACGGTCGCGATCTTGCTTCGAACGCGCGGCCCTCTTTCTTCTTGAACGGCTAGGCAGAAAAGAAAGCAACTAACGACGTTCTCCGCATCGATCGAGTTGGGATCGGGTCGGGCCGGGCGAGGAAGAACGATCGAATCGACGCCGCCGACGATGGAAGGGAACTCGGTATTGTTTGCATCTCGTTACCTACACGATTACGCGTTCCGAGTTGACTCGGTTTGCTTACCTGCGGTGTTCATTCCAACGGTAAAGCACTTGTTCAGGCGGCAATACGGACACCAATTGCGCCTGGCTTTGTCGACGGAACAGGCTCCGGTGCCGGCTGAAAAATTAGCGAAATCGCGAGATCTCGGTGAATCGGCTGAACTCGCGTTGTCGCGTTACTAGGGAGAAAGAATTTCGCGCACCTATGCAAGTGAAAAGGGCGCCGCGACGCACGGACCTCTTGAAGAAGCACGAACAACCGTCGCAGCAGTAAATCCCATAGTGCTTGCCGTAGGATCGGTCGCCGCAAACTTTGCACGCAACCGGTGTCGGCAGCGTTCTTCCTGTCTCGACAGAGATTCCGGTTAACCGGATCTTCGTTGTATCGCTAAGATTCGCTAAGATTCGCTAAGATTCGCCTTCGGAAAAACTTACCCATTCTTCTATCTCGTGGACGAGAGGCAACGTGAAAGAAAGTATTGGGGCAAGCGGTTACGCGTTGGGAAGCGACGACGCGATCGATCTGCCGGGTTCGTCGACGAAGACGGCGAGGATCGGACTGGTTGGAGGCGAACGCGAGAGATCGAGCAGCGATGTCCACCGGCGGCGAGTGTGTACGCGCGTGTGTGCTGCAAGCTCTAAGGGCGCGAGGCCACCGTGCCGGGTGGTCAGACCGCGAGGAAAAGACAATATTTACCGAGCATCGTTGTGAAATCGCTGTGGACGACAGCTCGTGGAGAACTCGCGAGGGTAGTCGAGTGGTTGGAGGGAAGCGTTTTGCGACCCTGCTGGATGACGCGCGTTCCTCTTTCCACAGAAACGACAACACGGGATCGAAAGCTGTTCTCTTTATTGCGCGTCGTAAGTAAACTAATCATACAGGAACTGTACAAAAAAAGCTGACACTTGTTCGGAAACGAGTCCCCGTCTGTTGGTTCTCCTCGGATTTGCCGCGTTCCTCGCGTTTCTCGCGTTTCACCGCGAGTCTTTCGTCGGATTCTCGACAAAAGGGCCTCCTTTCCCTCCTTTCGTGCCATCGTCTTAACAAGCTAGTCCGCCGTGGAAATATAATAGTCTACCGTGGATCGGATTTCTCCGAGTTTTATTTACAACCGAATACGCAACTTTCGTTCGCCGAACGTAATGGTAGATTGCGCGCGAATTACGAAGAAACGAGCGCGAATACGACACAGCGAGAGTAAGAGACAACCAGAGTACGACAGCGAATGCGACAGCGAATGGCGACAGCGAATGGCGACAGCGAGAACGACAGCGAGAACGACAGCGAGAACGACAGCGAGAACGATAGCGAAACGCGCGTTCCCGGAACACCTTTGTCCCGGAAACGCGATTCGATGGAAATCGATGGAAATATTTCGACCGGTACCAGCGCGCGGTTACCACGATGACCCGCGTCTCTTTCCTCGGCGACCACGGAAACGAAAGCGTTTACGCGTTTCATATTTTTCGCGCCTCGTTCCCTCCCTGATCCGTAGTCGTACCATTGGACGCGACGCGACGACGACGACGACGACGACGACGACGACGTACAGGAAGGAGAACGAGAACGGGGTAAAACGGAAAAGTTTCTGTTTCGCGAGCAGATTCCGTGACGCGAAACCGCGACGTGGATATCGTCGTCGATTCCTCGACGTTGAAACGAAATTACGTGGAGGCGAGTAACTTGGCAGCCGCGGTAACGTGATGTTGATGATGATACGGCGCTTCTTGGCTTCCGTAATACGTTTGCTGCTGATGCTCGCTGGTCGCTACCCCGAGCTGATGGGGATGCTGGTAGTACGAGGAATAGGGTTGACCCACGATACCGTCGCAACTTCGCGGTTCCGTTTTCACGGTAGCCACGCTTCCGGTGGCCAAAAGGGACGTGTGGCCAAGATAGACGGGTCTCTCGGACGAACTCGACGCGCCACCACCGGTGCTCGATTTCGACGCTTCGATTTGATGCTGTTGCTGCTGCTGTTGTTGCTGTTGTTGCTGCTGCTGCTGCTGTTGTTGCTGCTGCTGCTGTTGTTGCTGCTGCTGTTGGCTACCCTTTAACTCTGTGGACCACACGAAGGGATCCGTATCGATTCCGGGGTCAAAACGCGTCGGGGAAAATTGAAAGGCTGGACTTGGAGAACGGAGAACGGTAAAACGGGGATCGTTTTGCGGCTTACCCGTGGACGGAGAGGAAGCGGCCGAGACGGCGGTGGTCTCGTGGTCCACGGTGGAGGATCTGGCGTTCGGCTCCGGAGTCTTCTTCGGTTTTCGTTTTCGCGTTTGAATGCCGTCTTTCCGCATGGCCAGAGGTCGATTAACGCCGTGTAGCTTGAAGTAGAGACCGCAAGCGTTGCAAACCGGCTCGCCCTCGTTGTTACGCCTCCAGAGGGTGGTGGTGCGGGTACCGCAATTCGTGCAGCACAGGCCCAGCCGCCTGGTAGCCGTCTGAAATTCCGACATCCGCTCGGATTCGTGGGTCGCGCGCGAGTATACGCGACTGGAAACCGACTCACGGGGTCGCTTCGAGTCATCTTCCACTTACCAGCCGTTTAGAGGGTTTTATCAGTGGTCTGTTCATTCCGTTCATCTTGTGATAGAGTCCACACGCGTTGCAGAGATAATGCCCGGTGCCGTCTCTCCTCCAAAGCGGTGTCGATATGGCGCCGCAATTCACGCACTCGCGGCCCTCGCCGAATTGAAAGTCCATCGCGGTATCTGAAAGAATGGAGCAAACCGTTTGGCAGAGGAGCGAGAAAGAGAGAGAGAGAGAGAGAGAGAGAGAGAGAGAGAGAGGAACAACGACAACGTGGTGATCGCTTCCGTGGTCCCCCTCGTCGACGAACGCGAGATCGCGCTGAGAGAAGGCGCGCGAGCTCTTCTCGAGAAGAACGTTTATCGGACGTCGACGCGCCGACGTCGAGAAGCGGAAAAAACGAAGCGGTGGTGCGGTACTCGTGTATGCTCGCGAGGGTACCGCGTGCACCGCCAGAGCACTCGACCGCGAGAATTCGTTTGAAAGAAGCCGCTATCTATCGTTGCTCGCAGATGGCCTACCGCACAGGCATCACCACCGACGTCGTCGTCTTCGTCCTCTTCCTCTTCTTGGTCCTCCTCCTCCTCCTCCTCCTCCTCCACCCCGTCGTCGTCGTCTTCTTCGTCGTCTTCTTCGTCGTCTTCTTCGTCGTCGGCGTCGGCAGCGCGGCGGCTAGTTAGGTTAGTCGATAGTGCTCTCGCGTCGACCGGAGGAAAGAAATCTCTCCTTTTTTTCAAAACTCCTCTTATCGAGCATACGCCTAGTACCTACACTCGCATCCGTCGCGCCCTGGTTTTCCCGTTTAGAAACGCAAACGCGATCCCGCGTCTGGTTCTCGTTCTCTCTGTCTCTCTCTCTCTCTCTCCCTCTCTCTTTCTCTCGCGCGCGCGTTCACTCTTATTCTCTGGTTTTCGAATTGACGCGGAATACGAACCATAGGGGGAAGCTCGTTGAAATCCGGCTCCGTCGTAGGCGCGCCAGGAGGACATCATGGCGACGTTTTGCGCGTAAAAGGGGGCGGCCGCGGCCGCGGCGAGGCTCGAGTGAGGGTGGCCGGTGTGCGGATGAGCCGCGTGCGGGTGCGGATGCGGATGCGGATGCGCGTGGCCAGAATGCGGACCCATAGCGGCGGCTGCAGATCTTCTCCCTTTTCCAACACCCACGAGAAATAAGGCGCGTTATCGTTACTCTATTCCGTCGGCGAAGACGTTCGCGGTAGCAGAGGGTGCGCTAGCAGCGAGGACTGATCGAGACGTTACTTACCAAGCAGGCGAACCAGAGCCCGGGAAGGAGTGATACTGCGCCGCGGCCGCGGCCGCCGCAGCAGTCGCGGCCGACGGGATGGTCGGCCTGGAAGACGGAACGTAGACCGGCGCTTGGAGTTGCTGTCCGTGTTGCTGCTGTTGTTGCTGCGACTGCTGTTGGTAGTCGGAACTAGCGCCGTACCCGCTGCTTCCGCCCCCGTGGAACATCCTCCCCGAGAGCTAACACCGCGGCATCTGTGCGACAGAAGAAAGCTTGGCGATTACTCGGTTCGCCCGTTCGCTTCTTCGCACGCGAACGCGTGTGCGCGCGAGCGCGAGCCCGCGCCTGCAACCGCGAGGATATAGTCGATGCTTCGACCGCGATCCGCACACCCCGAGAGGTGCGACGAGGACGGAGAATCTCGAGGTTCGCCATAGCGGCGGACACGCGGTGACGGGGAGAACGAAGGGGAGAACGAAGGGGAGAAAGAGAGGGAGAGAGAGAGAGAGAGAGAGTGGATCGACGAAGGTTCCCCGTTCGGGATGGGACGATGACGTCTGGCAGGGGGCTAAGTGGTCAAGGGGCGAACCGGCAGGGCCGCGGAGGGGGCGGGAGAGGTCTGGGAGGGATCGGGGAGGGCAGGTTAGAAGAAGGAGGCGCGGAAGGAAGACCGCGAGATCCTAGGAGGCCGTCGACGAACGAAGCCGTGTGTGGAGAGCCGGAGAAACAGAGAAACGGCGAAACAGCGACGCAGGGGGATGGAGAGAAGGAGCGAGACAGAGAGCGCAGACGCGTCTCCACCTTCGAGGCGCGACTCCGCTCCGAGCGGTAGAATCGGAGATACGGGATAGCGGCCATCGCGGCCACGAATAAGATCCGTGTAGGCGGGACCAAAGCTCCGCCGCTTTCGCGCGTACGCGATTCCGCTCTCGCGCGCGCGCGCGCGTGCTCCCAGCCGCGTTTCCGCCAGCGGCTTTGCCGGCTCTCTCGCCGGAAGGACCTGTCTCGTTCCTTATTTTTACCCTTTTCCCGGCTCGCCGCGCTTTTCCGTTTTCCACGTCTCTCCCTCTCTCTCTCTCTCTCATCCGTTTTCGCGATACACCTTGTCATCGACCGCGCGCGTTTTCCTTCTCCCTTTGCACGCCGCGTCGTAGCTTCGATTCCGTCGTCGGATAACGATTATCCGCGAGTGGAACGGAGAGCGAAAGAAATCGGGTTAGTCGTCGATTTCTCCGGATTCCTGGCATCTCGGGACACGCGACAGGACGATCGCGATTTACGACGATCGCCTATCGAGCTCGAAACTCGTCGATTTATCGGGACGAGGAAAGGCGATAAGCATCGCTGTCTCATCGCTTCGACGAGCCGACTTATGCGCGCATTTATGCACACCCTTCTCCGGATATGGCCGATACCGTGACGTTGCGCCACCCGTCGAAATAGTTTCACGGTATTTTCCGTCCCGCAAAGTCACGCCGGGAGAGGGTATCGTCGTTCGCGAGGATTTTCCGGGTGGATCGTTCGATGCCACTACGCAACAGCCTTCGCGGCCAAAGGGCTTTAATGGGAACCGGTTAGAAGTCTAATCGTGTTTCGGCGGTGGAGCGGCGCCGGAACGAACAGGCATCTGGCGCCAGGCCGAACTTTGCGTTTCCAAGGCGAGATCGCGAAGGAACCACGACGGTGACTAGGACGACGGCGACGACGACGACGACGACAGCGACGGCGAAGAAGAGCTGCCGAGACTATCGCGATCGCGAGTCCAAACGATCGACATGGATGCGCGTGTCCTCGAGCGAGTCGTTAAAAGGAGCGTGAAAGAGCGAAGAGCCGAGATTCGGAGGACTGGTCGCTCGACTCGTCGATACGAAGCGACGCTAATGGGAATAACGTTTCTCGTTCGCCTCTCTTTTCTCTCTTTCGGCCTGGATCTGCCTCTGACTTTTACCTTTTTTTCTTCTTCCTTTTCTCGTCTTCGTTTCTCTGGTCCAACGAGATCGTGGACGAAAGGCGAAACGATATTATACCGTAGCTATTCTCTACAAAGTCGATTAATCGCTTTCAACGTCTACCGGTTCTCTCTCTCTCTCTCTCTCTTTCTCTCCTTCTCGTTGAAAATCTCGTTGCTCGTTGGACTGAACGTGGAATGGAATGGAGCGGAATCGAGTCGATCCGCGAAATCGTTCCTGCTCGGATATACCTACCTACACCACTCTCGGCTGGGACAGGCCTGAATCGAGAGGAGCAAAGTCAAAGTCCGATCCGCCGCTGATGTCGCCGGATCGGCCGGTCGTTCTCGATGCCAAGGCGCCACGGCGCCGACCGCGTAGAAGGGTTTCCTTGTAACCCCGTCGTAGAAACGCCACTCGTACGCACGCACACTCTCGCACGTTCCCGTCTCGGCATCCGTCTCCTACCATTCGTTCATCGGGTCACTTTATCCTTCCGATTCCACCGCGACTCTCCGTTAGCGTTCCATTCTCACCGTCTCGCCATTTCCGTCATCTCGTCTCGTTCCAACTCGTCTGCCACACTCTCTCTCTCTCTCTCTCTCTCTCTCTCTCTCTCTCTCTCCCTGTTTGTTCGTTTCCCACTCGTTGGCTTTTCGCGAAAAAGAGTCTTGGCTTTGACACGTTCGAACGGTTCGACGGGCGACGAAAGGAAGACGAGGGGAAGAGGAGCGGCGGCGTTTCGGTGTGAACGCCCCTTTCGGTAACCCGATACCGAAGATGCAAACGAGAGATAAGATTCCTTGGAAATTGCGCTCCGGTCCAGTTTCGGCACGCGCCTCTCGCATACCCCCGCCTTTCTGCCGGCGTGCTTCCATTGACAGGCACGCGAGCTTATCTACGCTCCGGAATCTCGTAGAGATTCACCGCGCTTCCGATTCCACTTTCCTGTCCCCGTCGCTTCCTTTCTTTCCTTTCTTTCCTCTCTATTCCTCTCTATTCCTCTCTATTCCTTTCGTCCGATTCTTTGATCTGCTACTCGCGTACACACGCGCGCGCTTTGACGCGTCAACCGACTCGCGCTTATATCCCGCCGCGCGAGCGACGAGCCGCGTCGCTCGTTCGCATAAATCCCTGCGAATTGAATTTACACGCGCCCGTGCTTCGAGGTGCGTGACGCCGGATCGAAGAGCGAATAACGAAGCGGGGAAAAATACGCGAAAGAGAGGCAGAGTGTCGGAGAGGTCGAGGGAAAAGGATAAAAGAGGAAAGAAGAGGAAAGGAGTGCGTCTGCGTGTGACGTGCGCGTGCATAAGTGGGTATGGTCGGCGAGACAAACGGGGCTAAGGGGGAATCGAGGAAAGAGCAGAGAAAGGAGGACGGACTCGTACCTGGCTCGCGAGAGAATTTCTGCTAGTCGTCATCGTCGACCACGACCACGACCACGACCACGACCACGACCACGACCACGATGTATCTCTGTCGGTTTACGGAAACAGCGAGCAACGAATAGCAGCGTCGAAAGGAAAGAAAAAGAGATAAAGGAGAAAAAGATAGGTACATCCGGGACAGAAGCACTGGTCGAAGCTCGTATACCGCCACGACCTATTTTCCCATCGTTTCACCGTTCGCGATAAATTCGAGTCGACCAGCGTGTTCGTCTTCGTTTTCGCGTTTTCGCGTTTTCGCGTTTTCGCGTTCGAGTTGCCCGTCCGGACGCGCCAAGAGTTCGCTCGCACTCGCGCGCGCGTACGCGTCTCGTACTCGCGATAAGCGAACCAAGGGGGGCATAGGAAATTCCTGGAATAGTTTCCCAGTGTCGGCGAACGAAAGCCACGACTGAAAGGTGACCGGTTCGAGCACCGGCCGTCGCTTCCAGCGCCAACACACCGCGATCCACGGGCTTGATCCACGAGCTCCAACCGTCCGCGTTCTAACTCGGTTCGATCATCGTCCCTGTTCGAAAAGAATCGGAACTCGCGTGGACCGTGGTAAATCGCGAGCAATCGCGCGAGGGATTCCAATGGCGGGCTCGAAAGGGTTACGCGTTCCGGTGGCTCCGAAACAGTCGTGACGCTAAATATTCCCGCACGCGAGGATTTATTTTCGCGCGAGACCGGCGTCGCACCGAGCGAGAAAGTTTCGTTTCCACGATGGAAGCGAAATTATCGACGACGCTAGAGCGAAAACGCGATTAATCCGGGAACGAGAAAGCGAGAAACGCCACCACTCGCGTGGTTATCGCGATAAGGGCGACGTGGAAGGAAAAAGGGAGGAAACGAAGAAGGTAAATTAGCGGCGACGAAAAGTACGGGTTAGCGTAATCCTGCGCGCCGGTACTCGTACGTTTTCACCGAGGATTAAACGAAAGCGGTCGCGACACCGAGAATGGCACTCGGCAACCTCGTCGTCGCCTCCGGCTTTCCTCGAGTTCCAAGGAAACGAGATCTCGATCGCGCGCATACGAAATAACGAGGCGAGCTCGTAAATATCGGAAGCGACGACCGTAGTACACCCGTGTTTTCATACGCGCCTAGCGTGGATCGCACGCGCGCGTGCAAATACGAGCCTCGTAATCCGTTCCCGTCGTTGGCCAAGCGACGCCACCGTCTAGTCCGAGTCCATTTTTCCTCCTTTTCCACGGAAAAATCTCACGGCGATCCTTTCTCGAGCCGACGCGAGGACGCGCGCGTGCGCGGCGAGAAGAGAGATCTTGCGAGGAGAGCAAGAAAGAAGGGAAAAAAGGAGAAAGGGACAAATGAAAAACGAGCGCGATCCGCGACACCCGGTTTGCCTACTTACGCCTACTTTAGGCGGTCACCGAGCAGCCGACCCAGGCCGATGTCGAGTCGCGTTCCCGTGAATCGTTACGAATTTCCTCGATTCGAGAGGCGCGGATCGAGACGCGATCGAGACGCACGGAACGGAGCGGCGAAGAGAAACGGACGGAAAAACGGAAAAGGACGTTCGTGTCCGGTGACTGGGACTACGCGGGTACCGTTGATAAGAGACAAGAGCGGTACGCGATTTAAATATTTATGAATTATGGAGTGGCTCGCCGCGTAGTTGGCCAATTTTTGCCAACGACTTTGAACCGGGAAGCGAGTAACTTCTCCCTTTCCTCTACCTTCCCTATTCATTGCTCGACTCTAAAGGAGATTTATGCATCCAGCCTCGAGCGCGGAGAGAAAAGCTTCGGCTGGCGCTCGCAGGCATTCGCGCGTTTCCAGCTACGAGTGGAACCTCTCGAAGCGAGAAATCCAACGCCGGTTCGACCACCGGCCAAATCGGCGTCGATCCATCTCCGCTCGCGGACCTACCTATACTACCTAACCAGCGTCCTACGATCCTCCGATTCTTCACCGTTCCACTTCCGGTTTCAACTCGGAACACGACTTTTCAATAAGGTCGCCGCTCGTCCGTCGCCGGAATTTTTCCGCCCGTCTAACGTACCTATTCGGGACACCGAGTTCAGGTACGAGAGCGCCTCGGACGTAACCTGCGTCACCTTATCTTTGCCTTCGTATCTTTGCCCTGTCTTCTCTCTCTCTCTCTCTCTCTCTCTCTCTCTCTCTCTCTCTCTCTCTCCCTCCGGCGCGCGCGCGCGCGAGCGCTTTATGCTCGTGGGCGTTCGTGAAAGCGAGAGAAGCGAACGCGCGCGCGGGAAAATCGAGCGCGCGCGAGTCGACGATGCGACGACGGAGATCGCGATCGGTACGAGCATCACCGAGTCGCGATCCAGTCGAGTGCCGACCGCGAATCGATCCAAGGGTCGAGCGCCATTTTGCTTCGATCCACCATCGCGGTTTCTCCTTTCGTTTCATCCCCGAATCTATTTCACGGGAAAGCGGCGAACCGACCGTTCCGCCGACCGTGGCAGTCCATTACGTCCAACCGTCCTGTCGTTAGTTCCCCCGTCATTCGAGAAAGCCCATCGATAGCAGGGGGTCCCTTCGTTTATAGCCTTCCAACGCCATCGTCCCTACCACCGCGTCACGTACGCTTACGCCCTTTCCCTCGCGTGCCGCCGCGCGTTTTCAACAACTCTGCGCTTTCTCGCGATTTTCTCTCCACCGAGATCCGTCCCGATTTCGCCGCGAAACCATTCCAGACACGGTCCGAGACGGTCATCGAAACGTCCGAAATACCGAAACGTTCCACCACTCCGGATGGCCGTTCGAGTGGTCCGGTAGAGAGAAGTCTCGGGATTCGGGCTAATTATAATATAAAACTTGCCGCGCCTTGTCGCCTTTCGTGTTCCTCCGCGATTCCTTTTCCTGTCCGTTTCCCTCGGGAACAAGGTTGCGCCGCTCGTCGCGCCGCAGACGTTCCCAACCGATTATCGAGACAACGCTCGCGCTACCCTCGCAGGTGGATCGGTGTCGGTAAGAGGCCGATCTCGCGAGGGATCGACGCTACGAACGAGTGGCGGACGTATCCGATGGGGATCGCGACTCGCGTCGCGGTCCAGCGAATCGCGAAACGTCGCGATCGCGAGAAAGAAGAGCTCGGCGTTGGTTGAGAAGCACGGTCGGTGTATCGGCAGGCCGTTGTCTCTATACTCCTCGAGGGCGCTCGATCAACGCACCAACACTCTCCAACGATCCCTGATCCGATGCACGCACGCCCGTTCGCAAACGTCACACGAACGTTGCTCTCACACAAACTCGCACGGCCAGCCGCTCGACCAGCCAGTCAGCCAGCCAGCCAGCCAGCCAGCCAGCCAGCCAGCCATCCGACCAGCCAGCCATCCGACCAGCCAGCCATCCGACCAGCCAGCCAGCCAGCCAGCCAGCCAGCCAGCCAGCCAGCCAGCCAGCAAACCATCCGATCAAGCCAGCCATCCGACCAGCCAGCCATCCGGCCAGTCGGCCCAACAGCCGCATAATACACGCGCCATAATACGCGCGCGCCGCATTACGACTCGGTTAAACGCGGCTGAAAACTTTGCGACCGACGTCGCGCCGTTTTTTCACCGTCCAACTGCTCCGACCGTAGCATCGAGTCGCGGCAAACTTTTGCCCACGGTTGGGAGAAACGAGATTCGATACCGTCCCACAGCTGGTCGCGGCGACTCGCGCGAATCGCTGGATTCGCGCTCTGGTGGACGGAACGCGGTGGGAAAGAAAATAGACGAGTTTTCACTCGGCTCCGTTTCGTTTCCCCCGGGAAGGAGATTGCGCGCGAGCGCGAACCGAGTGGACGGAGAGGAATCGATCGCGCGCTAATTAACCGAGTCGATTATTCGGCCGGCACGCACCGTCCCGGACCGGTTCTACCGTTCTCGAGCGTATCCGGGAAGTTCCGTGTAAACGTTGCGATCGAATCGCACGAAGACGCTTTGCCGAGCGCAACGAGTCGCGCGCTCCCGTTCCCGATCCCGTTCCCGTTCCCTCGCCTATCGTCTCTGTCTTTCTTCTCTTCGTCCGTCGCATAGAGCCGAGCTCGATCGGTGATTTCGCGATGGACCGTGCACACGCGCACGCGCGCGCGCCGACGCTCCGAAACGCGTTCCCATGCGTGACCGGCAGCGGACGAGCACGTCCACGCCTGGACGCGATACGCCGCGACGCGAGCCGCGAGGAACGAGCAGGGAAAAAGGAAGGCGGCGAAATTAGCGCGACATGGATGGACGGGTGGTGTGTGCGCGAACCGCGGATCGAAGGACGCGAGAGCGAAGAGGAAGAGCGAGGCGATATCGGTCGGGTAGCAAGCAGACGGCCGGCGAGACCGGTAGCAACGGAGCTACGGGACGTACGCGCGATCCAATTATCCGCTCGGTCTCCGAGAGCAGATCGCGGTCGCGGTTATCATAAATCAAGATTAACGGTCGGGAAGATTTTCGCCGTCCAACCGGTCGCGAGTTTCGATTTTTAAAGCCCGAATATCCGCGTGCTGTTCGCAACGGCTCCAACTCGGCTATTCGGCGACACGCGTACGTTTCGTTTCCTTTCCTTTCCTTTCCTTTCCTTTCCTTTCCTTTCCTTCTTTCTCCATCCACCGATCGACGTTGTCGTCGTCGTTGTCGTCGTCGCTGTCGACGATGATGCGTTAACGGGTTAAACGTATTCGCGATTACGCGATAATTTGCGATTTTTAGTCGAAGCGGAGAAGGAGCAGGCAAACTGGTTTCGCTCTCGCGGGAAAAGAGCGACTTCCTGCTCGCGCGATTCGTCGCGCGCGCGCGCCACATCAGCGCCTTTTCGACGAACGGCCGTGTTTCGCGGTCCTCGTCGTCCTCGTCGTCGTCGTCGTCGTCGTCATCTTCGTCAACGTCGCGAACGTGGTCGTGGTAGCGTTTGCATCGGCGTCCGCGTTCGCGTTCGCAACTACTCTAACGCTGGCGCACGCATCGTCGACCAATCTCGAGCATAAACCGGTCACCGACCGGACTCGAACGAGTTACGATAAATCGTGAATAACGGCCGACCGGAGAGATTCGCTGCCGGGTTCGCGTTAATTTTCTGTTTGTTTTCTAATTAACTTTGAGAAAGCGCGCGCGCAATCGCCCTCTCCTCCGTCGGTCGGATCGGATCGACGATCGGCGGGATACTCTGGGTGTTTTGCGAGCCGGCCGTTGCCGACGCGTGGCCGCGTATCGAGCTCGCGTCGCGACGCTTTCGGCACGCGAATCACGCGACATTTACTCCTTTGGATAATCCTGCCGAATGCTGGAGGACGCGATACGCGTCGGTATTTACCGTTTCCGCGACGAGTTCCAGACGATATCTCTGGATGATCTCCGGAATGGCCGAAACCGGTCAAGCACCGGATTCCGCGGTTGTATATCGATCCTCGGCTATACACCGCGATCGCGGGCAAATAAATCGTCGGTACGGCGCGAGTAAGAAGATCCGCGGGAATGGCGCGACGATACCTTTACCTTTATCGTCCAATTAACGATAAGGATTCGTCGCGTTTATTCCGACCGGACCGGAATCGCCTCTACCGGACCGAGACGTTACGATTATTGTCCGGACCAGCTACGGCTACGATTTTATCGCTCTCTCCTACGATGTTCTCCGATCGAGTTAATCCGCGGTTGGTAGCGTGCGCGCGATCGCGTCTCGCCTCGTTTCGTCTCTCTGCTCTCTGCTCTCTGCTCTCTGCTCTCTGCTCTCCGCTCGCGCCCCGCTTTCTTTCTTTCTTTCTTTCTTTCTTTCTTCCTTTCGCCTTTTCTACTCTGTAGCTGCCAAAGAAACACCGATTCGCCGTTGGTCGCGTGTCAATTTTTACCAAAACTCTCTCCGAGACTCGTTCGTTCCACACGGACCACGGATCGCGCTTGATTTTACCGTTAATCGAGTTACGTAATCGCGATATATCGAAGCTAAGCACGCAAAGCACGTGCCACGCCGCTTCTCGCGTTTCTCGCGTCCAAACGTATCTCCCGCGACCGACCGACCAACCGAGGAACCAACGACCCAGAGCTTCCTCCAGAGAGAGAGAGAGAGAGAGAGAGAGAAAGTATCGTCGACACGGACGACTCGAACGTCTAGCTTTCCAGCGAGGGTGCTCGCGATATCGCTGGCAGCACGCCGACCCGATACGCGCTTTATCGTATCGTAATTCCTACGGGCCGGTTTTAACTATCGCCGAGTCCAGCCGAGAGAGAGAGAGAGAGAGAGAGAGAGAGACACGGGGAGAAACCGTGGACTGCTCTTCTTCTCTTCCGGTTCCCACCGATCCCCTCGTACCTTTGCACCGTCTCGCGCTATCTCGTTCTAGTTTGTCCCTGAATCTCCAGCGTGGCTTCCATTTCGTTTCGATTTTGTTTCCCGTTCGCGCATCCACTCCAACCCTAAAAGGATCAAGAGAAAAAAGAAACGGAGACGAGCGAGGGAGCGAGCTGGGCAGGGAGAGAGAGAGAGAGAGAGAGAGAGAGGTTTGCGGTTTCGCGGGACGGTTTAATCGCGCGCAATCGCTAGGAGAAATGCCGCGTGTCTTTCGCGGTCGGACAGGCCGAGAAGAAGAGCGCAATTAGCGACTGGCTATAATTTAAGCCGGTTCAATTAATGCATCTGCCGCGACGACGAGGTTGGGCCGCACGCCACCCCTCGCGAGATAGGCGAGGGACGACGTGGGATCCTTCTCTAACCGTGGCGCGGCGGCGCGTTTCGTTCGAGCTCTCACCGCCGGTAATTAACGCCACGATACGTCGTCGTCCTGCTGGCCGTCGCCGTCGCCGTCGCCGTCGCCGTCGCCGTCGGCCGCCGGGTCGCGCGCCACAGACCTCGTGGGTAGGTTAGCCTCGTTACGATTCGCGTTCCCACCCTCGCGCGTTCCCTCGGCTTTTCGATTTTTCACTCGCCCGGCGATTTCGCCGCACTCCGGGACATCTCGATACGCGCGCGCAACTCTCGTCACGCGTCTCGCGAACCCACCAACACGAACTGGCTCTTATCGAACGGGCGAGTTTGCCGCGCTCTCGCCGATCGAATCCGCGAACGCGAACCTCGCCGCGCTGAGCTTCCAGTCAAACCCGACTGCAACTCCGGATGGTAATTAACGTCGCGATACCGACTCGCGGTCGGTTCGTTAAATCGCGCGGCATTCTCCTTTTTCGACCGCGATTCGCATCGTTGTTTCGTGCTCGATTCCTCGATGCAATTTCTCCGTCTCCCTCGCGCCTCTCTCTCGCGCGTCTCTCGTGTTTCACCACGTTCCACGGCTATCCGACGCGTATCCGCCAACGACTCGCCGCTCTTCGCTACGCGCTCGAAACTTCTTCGCGCGATCCTCGCCGTGGATTCGAGATGCACGGTTCGCGAGAGATTCGGAGCAGAAATCGAGTGGACGGAAAAGCAGAAGGAGTAGGAAGAGGCAAAGATGGCAAAGCGATGGCGCGCATCCCGGGAGCGGAGAGTGTAAGAGGCGGCGGCGGCGGCGGCGTTATAAGCTGTGCGTGCGAGCGCGCAAAGAAGGTGTTTGCATTGGCCTAGTGCCGAGGCGTTCGCGGCTTAAATTAATTACCTCGTCCTCCGACGTAACGGGTCTTTGGCCGATGCGCGCAAACTCGCTCGCCGCCTCGATCGCTCGATACCATTTTACCGGATTTTACCCCGAGTCAGCGAACCAGCTCTCTCTCTCTCTCTCTCTCTCTCTCTCTCTCTCTCTCTCTTTCTCTCCTCTTCTCTACCTCGACCTCGCCGCGATTATCCTTCGCGACCAGCTCCATCGTCTCCTATTCCCGTCGTTTCTTCGGCGTCTTATCCGGTTCGCAGCCTCCGGATTCTATTCCCATTTTCCATCCCTCCCCTCTCGATCGACGGCTCGAGGATCGCGAAACGCGAATCACGCGAAATCGCGCGCTCTCGCGCGCGAAGGACGTCCGGAGAGAGACCTATTCGTGATCTCGAACGAGTGGAGAGATCGTTGGAGATCTTATCGATCCGACGGCAGACAGCGTGGCAACGTCATTATTACGAGAACCCGTGGCGATCGTTATCGATTCGTAAAAGCATTAACGATCGTTTTACGATGCACGATAAACACGACATTCGATAAACGCGTATCGTACCGAAAGCGAACGCCAATAAAAATATCTATTCGATACGCGGAATAGCTATTACGGTAAATTAAGCGTGCTTCGCGCGTTTCCCGATACGGTCGCTTCGCGTACGCGTTTACTCGCTTTGCTCGGCATCCGTCGCGTGGCCGCGCCGTCGCGTACGCGGAATCCGACTCTGCCGAATCGCTTATGCTCCTTCGTCGCGAGAAGCGAGAACCTAACCGTACGTTATTTTCCACGTTATACCCTTCTTACGAACAACCGTGCCGATTAGATGCTCGCTCGGATCCAAAAAGGGAGAGAGAGAGCAGCTAACGCGCGAACGCAGGTATCCACTGGACGAGTCCCGAAAGGGTGACCGGAAAAAATAGGAAAAGCCGTGGTAACCGAGAAAGGTCTGCTTTCTCCGAGAAGGAGACGAGGCGCCGGGCGACAACCAATTAGGCCTAAGAACCGGACGAGCGTTCTCGTAGAGCGATGTCGCCCGACGCCGGCGACGACGGCGGCGGCGGCGCCGTTACATCCCTCCGAGAGAAACCACTCAAACTCTCTCGGTCCCTTTGCGTTACGCATCCGTCGTTTTCTCTTTTCCGAGTCTACGCGACACCGGCTAAAGTCGTTGCGCGGATCGAAGCGTAGCGCGAGCGCCTATCTCGTCGCGGTTTCTACGGGAAATGGCCGTTCAGATAACGCTACCGGAGAAAGAATGGCGGTGCCGGCATGTTTCGATGTATCGCGATAACCACACTCGCGACGCGAGTTTATCGTTGGCCGTTTAACGACCCGTTACGCGCGCACACCGTTCACGAATATCCGTGGATCGCGACGTAAACGCGATCCTACGCGTAGCTTTTCACACGTATCGCGCCACGATGGATCCTGCACGGAATCCGACGAGTCGAGGAGCATCGAACGGAAACACGGAAAGCGATACCTCGAACTTGACGGGGGGTGTCGGCGCGACCCACCTCCATCGTGGTTATCGTTAATTAACGGCGATAACCGAGCGCGTAGATAAAACCACCCGTATCCTTCGATTGCGACGAACGCTTCCTCCGTGCCACGAACCGCGATTATCGCGGTTACCGAGGCGACCCAACCAAGCAACGACCAAGAGAAAAATGGAAAAGAAGAAGCGCGTACTTACTCGTGATCAGCCGTCCAAGCGCGACATCCTAGCGTTCCAAAGCAAGGTCGATTGGCTCGTTTCCGTTTCCGTTTCCGTTTCCTCGTAACCTCCGTCGATCGTTAGGACAACGTCGCCGGTGGCCGCGTTCGTTGGCTGCGTCGTAGACGAGAACCAAAACACTACCGAGAAAATCTCGTCACAGTTTCGATCGGCTATCTTCCATACGGATGGAACGCGATCGAGTGTTCGCGTAGATCGGATTTCATCGATCGATCCAGAGACAGCCTAACCCCGTCCACGAGAATCGTTCGATTCGTCCACGCTCGCGATCATCGTCTCGGGATCATCGATCCAGCTAATCGCGCACTCTTCTCTCTCGTGCGAGAGATCAAACACTCGCAGACGATGGTCTTCTCACTTGGCACGCACCGTTCCAACGGAGTAGCAGCAGCAGCAGCACCACCACCACCACCACCAGCAGCAGCAGCAGCAGCAGCAGCAGCAGTAGCAACGACGACGACGACGACGATAACGATACCGAGGATAAGAGAGAATAAGTAGAATAGCAAGAGGAACGACCAGCAGCAGCAGCAGCAGCAGCAGTAGCAACGACGACGACGACGATAACGATACCGAGGATAAGAGAGAATAAGTAGAATAGCAAGAGGAACGGATAGTTGGGCGAAAATGGCGAGGACGCGTGGCGACGATCGGCGTTTGGTTGGAAAAAGTGGCGTGGGAAATAAGAGTTGGCAACGTCTGCTTTATCGCGCACATTCGTCGAGGGGCGGGCGCGTAAAAGGACGAGGGACAACGGCAATGCGGCCGTATGTGGCGAAGGACCACGGAGCGAAAGAGTTCCGGAACGCGGTGCAACCGATGACTGCGGCGCGGCTTCGACACTGGCTTGGACAGTCACCTTTGGCGCGGCGATCGTTGGCGTAACGGGGAGGGGGTGGTTTGGTTAGAGTCGCGAAGGCGAAGGCGAAGGCGAAGGCGAAGACGAAGGCGAAAGGAGTCACGGCGTGGTCTAACGCGGAGGCGGGGGCAAAGGCGGAGGCGAGACGACGACGACGACCACGACGACTACGACGACCACGACGACGATGACCACGACGACCAGCACAACGACAACGAGAGATCGCGACGACGCTGCCCGCTACCGCGCGAATTCTCGCCGCCAGGACCCGGGACGGCCAAGGGGCGGCCAAGGGGCGGCCGAGGGGCGGCCAAGGGCGAGAAGAATAGCGGTACACGCGTAACCGCGTACACGGCGCGTAGCAGCGTGCGCGAATCGGCAAGGAATCGCTCGTCTCTTCCACTCGACGTACACGTTCCAACAATCGTCACGCGAGATTCGCGTAAAAGCTTCGCGTTCGAAACCGAGAGCGAGACGAAGCGACGTGTCCGCGCCGGTGGTGGTGGCGGCGATGGTGGTGGCGACGTCGGTGGTGGTGGCGGCGAAGGTGGTGGTGAAGGTGGTGGTAGGGATGAAAATCGCGAGGCTAACGCACGCGATCGAGAGTCAGAGGTAGACCGAGAGGCGGTCCGAGGCGGTGTATCGCGCCGGCACCAGAGAGGCGGAGTCACGACGCCCACGAACGCGAAGGGCGTCGAACGTCCGATCGTCGAGCCGACACGCCGCGGCGCATCGCGAGCCGAGCAATTTTCATAAAATCCTTTTTACTCCGCTCGTTCCATTCGCCACTCTCTCTCTCTCTCTCTCTCTCTCTCTCTCTCTCTCTCTCTGCCTTTCTCACCCTCGCGCTCCTTCTTTCTTCTACTCCGTCTCTCTCTCCCTACCACCGCGTCCTCGAGCCCTATAATGTCCGACGAGATCGAGCGCGGATAAGCCGTGTCCGCGACCGGATCGTACTTCTCCGATATCTTCGGAAATCCGCGTTGGTCCGCGTGGCGTACTGACTTACGAACCTACGCGCGCCAGTCCACTCCTCCGTCTCTGTCCGCTTCGCGTCCACCCCGAATCCTCTCGTCCTCCGCCGCCCTTCTCGGCTGGCCGAAAAAGAATATCGCCGCACGCATTTCGTTCATCGATCGTCCCGCGACACGCGAGAAACGCGTTCCTCCCGCGACGTTGCGAAAACGAAACGATGCGATCCGCGCCGTCCGATATATCCCGAGGGAAAAATAGAAGAGGACGATGACAGCCGGCGGTGTCCGCGCGTGGCCCGCGCGTCATCTGCGAGCGTAAACGGGAAACGGAGCTGTACGCGACGGAGCACGCGCCTATATTGCGCCATTTACCGACACGGTATCCCCCTATCGGAAAACCGGACGTAGCGTGCCAGGTAGGAACCCCTGCGAGTCGATAGTTATCGCCACGCCGGAAGTTCGGATCCAGGGAGAGACCCTGTGCTGAAACCCTCCCGCCGACACCATATCCATAGATCATACCGAACCTCTGCCGTCTCCACCCCGCCCAGGTCGCGCCCTTTTGCACGCACCCGCGTTTTCCGTCCAGCCGATAACTCGGCTTTTCCATTTCGAGAATTAGCGCCTCGCCGCTTCGTCTCCGACTCTACGATCCGTATCGGTGTCGTCCAACTGTCCAACTTTGTCCCTTTTCCTGCCGCTTTCCTTTTCCGCGTCCCCGTCTCTACCCTCTTCGCGCCGACGAAAACCACGCCATCCACCGCGGTGGTGGCAAGCGCACGCGAGAAACCGCGTAGCCATTAACTCGGCCGTCGACGCGAGAAATCTCGCGACGAAAAGAGGTAGCAAGCGGACAGGGGTAGACAGCCGAACGATGGCGGCCATCGTCACCCGGAGAATTCCCTGTCCCAGGGACGAAAAGCGCGTGGCGGAACTCGCCGAAGCAACGAAGCAGATTCGCCGCCAGACGAGACCATCTCGAAACGAGAATCGTCGCTTTTCCCCCAAAACTGTTCGCGATTTCTCCGCGACGGGGGCTGGAAACGCGGGCCCGCGCGCGATAATCGACACGCTTTGCTCCGCTCGTTCTTCCGTCTGGGACTACGGTACGCTACGCGGTTCGATCGTCCGTGAGACGATGGAATAGGTCGTAACCGGCGTAACGGAGGACCCGATTATCTCGTCGGGACGGTAGGATAAAATACGAGCGGTGCAGCTTGCCGTTAAGTAACGACGGCGATAGGCGTGGCGCCGATCAGAAAATTGGAGGGTGCAGCGAGGAAACGGCCGGTGAACGCCGCAGCGCGGCGTCGCGGCGTCGTGGCGTCGCGGGGTGGCCACCCTAGCGCGTCGGTCCTCGTGCTCGTCGACGTCACGCTCCGTTTTATTCCTTCGCGAAATTCCTCCACCCGGATCGGGCCAAAGTTTTTCCGATGTTCGAGCGATTCGCGTTTCTCCGGTCGGCAAAGCGTTAGCGACTCCGTAGCAGGCAGAACGCCTTTCACTCGCGCAGCCGTGATCGCGCGACAATAAATCAACCGACACGCATTAAGCATTAACGCATTTACATATCGACGTTCCACCGCGTGCGGCACCGCGCACTAAATCACGCTCCATTTGAAAATAATGCATCCTACGAATTATAAGCCGTTTCGCTCCACGTCTCGTCGTCCACAGTCCTACCTATTTCTCCCCGGCTTTCGGTCCATCGCGAGCCTCGCGACGGCCACCACGGCCACGACGACGACGGCCACGACGACGACGACGACGACGACGACGACGACCATAGGAACGAAAATGCGCTGCGAGAGGAATAGAGGTTAGCAAAAGAGAGAGAGAGAGAGAGAGAGAGAGAGAGAGAGAGAGAAGGATTTCGCGAGAATCTCGATCACCTGGGCTGGAATTGGTCGCGAAAGGGCCGGAGAACGCGGTCTCTTCTCTAATCTAATCGTCGTTGGTCCGCGTTTCCCGCTCCTTCTCACCCTGCGACCGTCTGGAAACGCGCCTCCTCGTCTCTCTTGTCCCGCTCTCGGTCGCCTCGCGTCGCCTTCGCCGCGTCCCGTCCCGGCGCGTCTCGTCTCGTCTCTCGGTCCCCCTTTCGCCGTCTTCCTGGAAACCGGGTCGCCGGTACGCGGTTGTTTCCACGCGTGTAGGTACACGTGTACGCACGTACACGTACGCGTTCGTGGGTGCTCAGGATCGGCCGTAGGTTCCGTAATAGCTCTGTGGGCGAACGAGTCGCGTCGCTGAAAAATAAGAAAATTCGACGAAGAGATCGCCGCGACGCACCGTCCGGTTCTCCGTGCCTCGCGCTCTGGCGCGCGCGGCCAGCGCAAGCTCGCAAGCGCGCAAGCGTGCAAGCGTTCCTACGTACGACCGTCGCGCCGCCGAGAGAAAAAAGGGTGTCGCGTCGCGTCGCGTCGCGCGCGGTATCGAAACGCCAGCGAACAAAGGGAAGGTTCGATCGAGAGAGAGAGAGAGAGAGAGAGAGAGAGAGAGAGAGAGAGAGAGAGAGAGTTAGAAACAAGGAGAGAGAAAGATGGGAGAAGGCGAGAAGCGAGCGCGAAAACGCGCTTAGTCGATGGTATCGCGCCACCACCTACCGTAATAGGTCCACGCGGCCAAGAGGAAGCACTCTCCAAGAGCAACCGAGAGAGAATGGAGAGGAAAAGGAAGAGGAGAGAAAAAGAGAGGGAGAGAATAGCCGGAGCGAAGAATCGTCGGCGGAGAACGAGAAAATACGACGAGAAAGGAGAAGGGAGGAAGGCGAAACATGCCGAGACGAGGCTTAACTTACGTCCGTGCCTCGACCGTGAAATATCGCGAACGCGGCGATCAGGCTAAGCGATGTTCCGCGCGGGATCGCGCGCGATCTAATTTGTTGCGCTTCGTGCTTATTTATGGCGACGCCGCGTTGCCTCTCGCGCCCCCTCGTTCGCTTCCTACGAATCTCGTCGACCCGTTCGCACCGACCCCGCCGTTTCCATCGCCGTTTCCATCGCCGTTTCGTTCCAACCACGACGGACCAACCCGTCGATCGCCGTTTCTCGATCGGCTGCACCGACCAAACGAAATCCGAAGAATTTCCTAAAGAACCGACTCGACTACCAACTCTTCCACTCGAACCGAAAGTCAAAGTAACGGTGCACGGCTCGCGATAAGGCGCACCGGTTGGCGCCACGCCGATAGGGAAACGTCGGGCATCCCTTAAATTCCAAGCGATCCGGCCGCGCGAGGACCCGTGCTCTGCTCTGCCTCTCTTTGGTTCTCGCTCTTTCTCGCCTCTCTCCGAAATGGTTCGCGCGCGCTCCGACGCACGCCAAAAACGATCGCGAATCGCGAGCCGCGTGCCGTCGACGTTGCTCCGATTTCGAGTCGAGTGAAAAATCGTCGATAACGACGGGGACGCGTCCGAGGATACGCGCGCCGCGACGCGATTACCGCGATTACGAAAAAGCGTAAATCTCGGCCGGTAACGAAATCGCATCACCGCTGCGATCACGTCGTCGACGACGACCACGACGATCGCGACGATCGCGACGGTGGCGACGGTGGCGACGGTGACGGCGACGACGACGTCGAGAACGACCAAGCTTTGGACGTTTGGCCGCGCGAGAAGGGATCTCGAGGGCGGCGCCACGTTTGCGCCTGACAAAAAGTCCAGGAGGGGAATAAAAAGGAGGAAAAAAAAAAAGGAGCTCGCCGAGAGCGGCTAACATGGAATAGCCCTTAGCAGGCACGATAGCCACTCTTTAGGCTGATGGACTCACGGCCCCTTACCTTCTCCCTCGGCCCCATACCGCCCCCCCCCCCGCCGCCGGCAGCGGCCACCTCGTTTACCGGCCTTCCATTTCGCCTTCCCTCTCGCTCTTTCCTTCCTTTTGCTCTTGCTGCCGATTCTTCGCGTTTCGTCGCTCCAGCGCGCTCGTCCCAGTCTCGCATCCTTCTTTCGCGCGTCGTTACGAGTCCGTTTCTTTCAAGGTTTCGAAGCTGTTGGCGGACCGGCGGTCCGCTGTAAACGAACTACTTGAGAATGTTTCGATCGAAATCGTGTCCCGCCGAGAGAGTATCTTCCCTGTAGTGCGCTCTCTCTCTCTCTCTCTCTTCCTCCCTTCCTCCTTCACGCCGCTCTAGCTCGCTCTCTCTACCTCTCTCTCCATCTCTCTCTCTCTCGGCCGAAGACGATTTCGACGCTAGTCGTGAATCTTTCGACGATCGTGTCAACTTCTTTTATTCAAATTTTTTACACAGACCTTTACAAAACGAGTAGTCGGTTCCGCAAGGTTCGTACAACGACGCGACGCATCGAATCGACGAAATTACATCTCCTATACGTGTTACGCGACCGAACGAGCTGTCGGCTCGCGCGCTCCTAGATACATATGGCCAGCGTGCCAGCGAATAAATACTTTCTCTCTCTTTTTCCTCTCTCTCTCTCTCTCTCTCTCTCTCTCTCACTCTTCTCTCTTTCTTCCTCCCACCCTTGTACGTACGTTCGATTCTTTGACGTTTTTCGCTTGCGTCTAACGTCTAACGTCCGCGTGAGCTCGCGCGCGTTATCCTTTGCGGGAATTGACTTTGCTACGCACACCTACGCGTACTCGTTTCCTTCGCGAGTACGCGCGATCGCGTCATGCGCTGGCGTATACGGTACCGTGTATCGACCTCGCGCGTATAGTCGACGCGTGGAATAACCGCGTCGGTATACGGGAGCAAAGAAATCGAGTTTCGCGTCGGATGGACGGCGCGCGCGATATTTTACCTTTAAATTTAAACGCGCGACGCAGAGGAAACATGGGCACGCGGGGCAACTAGGGGGTCGAACGCGCGTTTCGCGCGAGAAGCGAGAAAAAGAGACCGATAAACGGTGTGTCGGGCGTTCGATGCGCGTGTTTCTCGTTTCGTCGTAGAGGGGGCGAAATCGTACGACTCGCCTGCGACTTATCCGTCGATACGATCGAACGCGATCGGTAAAATCGAATCAACCGCGATAAAATCGCTCGTTCGCGTAGAGTCGCGGTCTCGAGTTGAACGATACGAATCGTTGCGACTCGTTCATTTACCAATAGACGAAAACGAATCGCGGATAGAGAAAAGGACAAAACGAGGGAATAGAGTAGCGAAACGAGTCGATATCGCTTTCCTCGACCGGAGGATTCGAGATAACGACGACTAAACCGACGGTTCCTCGTATTCGAAACTAGTGGTAGAAAAACCTTTGGTCGGTAAAGAAGGCGGTCGGTTCGACGCAAAGTTGGCGAGTTACCGCTCCAGCGATAGCGGCGCTCGCGTCGCACTGGCGCTAACTTTGATACCAGCGCGCTCGATTATCTCGGTTATCGCGTTATTCTTTTTCTTCTTCTTCTTCTTCTTCTTCTTCTCCTTCTCCTTCTCCTTTTCCTCCACCTTCTTCCTCTTCTTCTTCCTTTTTTCTTCGTCTCGCACGCGTTTGTTCCTTTGTCTCCGTTACGTTCTTTCGGCGTGGACAGCCGTAGTCGAAGTTATAACCGAGAAGAGATCGGCACCAGCGGCTTGACTAGCGATTGGCTCTAGCGGTGGTACGCTGAAAGATGGAGAGACGGTACGTGAAAGATTATGGAGGATGGACGGGAAAGTGATCGGCGAATCGACGCACTTACGTAAGGGTAGTCTGTCGATTGAGCGCGGCGGCGGTGGGTAAAGCGAGGGGCGAGTGCGCATGCCCCGACTGTCCCGTAGTCGGTGTACCCACGGGTGGACGACGCTCGTCGGATTCTCCGTTCCCTCCCAACGCGTTATCGCTTCCGGTCTCGTTCTCGGCCCGATGGTGGTGGTGGTGGTGGTGGTGGTTTCCGGCTCCGGTACTCGTTCCTGTACCAGTACCGGTACCGGTCGCAGCCTCACCCTCTGCCTCCTGTCCGATCTCAGCGTCGACACCCATCCCGCCCCCGTTTCCACTACCACCGCTCCCGTACACGTTCAACTGCAACGAGTCCACTGGAACGTTAAAGAAAAAAGCAACGATACCGATCAAACGTGTCGCAACACACCACCCACGCGTCTGCTCTCCTCTCCGTTACGCGTTTCCTCCCGTCGCGCCAATCTCGTCGTCCCTTTCGCACGGATTCACTCCACCTCGGTCACGGCGATTTTCTCCTCGTCGTCGTCGTCGTCGTCGTCGTCGTCGTCGATTGTTTTATCTCGATCCGGCATCTAACGCGCGCGCCGCGAATCGTCGCCGTTTGTTTGCTCGCGCGGTGTTCGTCCGCGTCGGACTTTGCGCTCTCTCTCTCTCTCTCTCTCTCTCTCTCTCTCTCTCTCTCTCTCTCTCTCTCTCTCTCTCTCTCTCTCTCTCTCTCTCTCTCGCGCGCGCGCGCGCCATTCGGGATTCTAATTCGGAATCGTCCAAGGTCGCTGTCGCTCGCCACACGACTCGCCAGTGCCGTCGACGCGACGTTTCTCGTGGCACGCGCCAAACGAGCGCGGAGGTGAGGCAGGTACACCGACGGTCGATCGCCGAACGAAAAATCGATTCCGAGCGTCGATTCGCGTCACGCGGCGGAGAAAAGGCGAACGGAAAAGAAACTGTACGAGAGAAACTTGCTCACCGAAGACTCACCGAGCAAGTTAGACTTAATCTCGGTCTTGTGCATGCCGCTGGGCCCGGCCAAATTTCCCCCGCTCATTCCCGAATGATTCTTTGGCTTCCTCTTGCGCGTCTGTATCCCGTCTTTCTTCATGCTCAGCGGCCTGTTCACCTGTTCGCGAAGGAAAATCAGTCACAAGCGTGTAATCGGAAGGATGAGAAAGAAAAGGAAAAGAAATGAACAAAAAAGGATACGAAACGCGAAAGTCTCGCGAGACGGTGACTAGAGGCGGCGGTTTAATCGAATTCGGGGAAAAACGCGATAAAGAACATCGGTTGTCCAGACCGTATCGGCGTTTGCGATCAGCGAAGAAATCATCGATAAGGTTGTCCGGTAGATCGCTTCGTGGGATCAACGTCAATTAAGGACGCGTCACGACGCAACGCGCGGCGATGCATCGGATAAGAGTCAAGGTTTTCGTGGCGCGTCGCGGAAAATAATAATTCGCGTATTCCGCGTATTCCGCGTATTCCGCGTATTCCGCGTATTCGGCGCGTTTGGCGCAAGCGGAAAGGGCGGGAAAGACAAACGGCGCGATCCCCGTGGACGCGAGGATACACGCGACGCGTAGATATCTACGATCGATGCACCGAACGCGCCGATCCGAAATAGCGACGTCGACGGGAGATGTTTTCGGTAGGATTATCGAGAGAGGGCCGTCGAGGAGCCAGCGAGATTACGGCCACGCGGCAACGATTGCGTAAGAAAAGTAACGACAAACAAGCGGGATCACGAACGGTGACCGCGTTTCGTTCTTCAATCTCCACGAATCTCTGTGTCCGTAATCGAGCCCCGTTGTTATTCTCTCGGTCGTGCTGCATCGGAAACCTCGTGGTCGTCCAAGAAGCCGACGCACCTTCGATCCAATCGTCGCGACACCGATCGACCCGCTGTCGGTCCCTTATCGCGACCCTCCCCTTCGCGCCGCGCCGCCCCGCTCCGCTCCGCTCCGCCCCGCGCCGCCCCGCGCCGCGTCGCGCAGCGATCGAGTACCTAGATCGTTCCGCGCCGAAATTTATCCGTTTCTCGACGCGCGAATCGCTTCCGTCGCGATTCTCCGTTTTCCGCTCTTCGTACCGAGGAAAGATGTAATTCGCGGCGATCCACCGCGACAGTTGTACAAACAGAGAGAATCGACCGAAAGCGAAACGCGTGGCTCCGAAAAAGAACCGTCTCTCGAAGACTCACGTTGTGCAGCTTGAAGTAGAGCCCGCAAGCGTTGCAGACCGGCTCGCCGCTGTTGTTTCGTCGCCACAGGGTGGTGTTGCTGGTCCTGCAGTTGGCGCACTGAACTCCCGTCCTTCGTACACCGGTCTGCAAAAATGCAACCATCTCTGGTTACCTAGGACAACGTTATCCCCGGTCGCGGACGCGAACTCGCGCGTGTCGATCGTCGCGAGCTCGGGCGCGCGAAAATGGGAGCGTTCGAGACGTAGAAACTAGAGTAAACAACAACCGGCGTAAGTCTCGGCGCGATTGTTTGCTCGGTAACAGATAACGTTCGCTCTTTTTTCCATTTTTCGCGGACAACGCTTGCCGAGCGGGAGAAAGAGAGAGAGAGAGAGAGAGAGAGAGAGAGAGAGAGAGAGAGAGAGTGGGATGCAAAGAGCGAAAGAACGAGAAATTTACCGTAGCCACGGTTTGTTTCGGTTTGCCGCATCTCATGGTTGGCCTGTTCACTCCGTTCATCTTGCCGTAGAGGCAAGCGTTGCAGTAGTAATGACCGGTCTCGTCCTTGCGCCAAATGGTGGTGGGTGTCGCGCAACCGGAACACTCCTTCGGTTCCGCGGTCATCATCGGACTGTCGAAGCTCTCCTCCGATCCGGTGAGCGGGGTCAGATTGTTCCACGGGGAGGACGCGGTGGTACTTCCGGTGGACACGCTGTAAGCACCGCCGGAATAGAGCTGTATGTTGGCCGCGTCGCCGACGGAGATGGCCGTCATGTTCTGGTAACCCTGAACGCAATCGAACGTAGGCGGGGACGGGGTTCCGGTGTTGGCCCAGTACTCGGCCGGGGTGGCAGATTTCACGTAAGGATAGGACCCGGTCCCGCTCCCGTACAACGTCACCTGAGATCCAGGAGACGCAGGTTGTTCGTAGTGCAGAGACGGTATCCCTCGGCCACCGGCCAACGAGGATGCCAACGTCGGGTCGCCCTTCATGTACGTGCTTCCCGGAGACTCGACCTACGAACGAAACGAGTATCGCGTCGCTCTGGCATCTACTAGAGATCGATAGAAACGGGCAAAAGAGCCGCCCTGCTATTCGGTCTTTTGCTTACCCCGGTGACGCGCGAGGACAACTGAGCGGGCGAGGAATACGCGAGAATCACCGGATCGCCGGATTTCGTGAACGTGTACGTGGAAGGCTGCTGAAACGTCTCGCTGCCGGATATGTACTGCGCGTACTGAACCGTCTGCGACGGAGGAATCGGCACCGTTTCCAACGTGGTATACGTGCTCGACACCTTTATGTTTTCGGCCGCGGCCGCTGCCACTGCCGCCGCCGTTATCTCGTTCGTCGCTTCCGTCTCGTACTTTATACTCGCTCCACCCGCGTTCACGTATCCCGTGATCAGTTGATGCTGTTGCTGTTGCTGTTGCTGTTGCTGCGGCTGATGCTGATGCTGCTGATGATGATGATGATGATGATGATGATGATGATGATGCGGCTGGCCCGACGACTGCTGCGCTCCCGTGGTACCCGCTCGTATTGCAGTGTCACCGCCGATCGGCGGCGAATACGAAGACGCGGCCGGTGAATCCAGTTGCACGCTCACCCCCGTTGTCCCCGCGTGAGACGCTATCGAAGCACCGCTCTCGTATTCCTCGCTCGCCGGAACCAGCACCGGCGAACCTTGATGATACGATCTGCCGCCGGTCGATCCGTTTCCACCGTTGCTCGATTGGTTGCTCTCCCGTGGACTGTATCTCTGATGACCGGTCGACTGGACCCGCCTCTCTTGAGCCTGAACCGCATATCGTCCCGTGGTTCTCCCTTCGCAACTGTTGTTCGCCATCCGTCGTGTAAACGTACACGCGGTCCGCGTCCGATCTATCGGGTTCCGGTGTCTCGTACCTTTGGCCGAAATTGTTCCAGTTTCGTGATCGCGCCCTGTCCTTTCGATCGCGTCCCAAACATATTGTAACAAATTTTTCGCTTACCTGACCGTTTCCTTTACCGTCGTCAACGCCGATGGATCCACCGTCTCCGTTACGTCGAGTCGCACCTCTTGACCGTTGCTCATATAAACTACCCGTTGCTCGTTCGGACGATGCTGCTGCTGCTGCTGCTGCTGCTGCTGCTGTTGCTGAATCTCCGCCTCGGCCTGAGAGATTTGCACGAAATGTTGCGACGTTTGCTTGCATCCTTGATCCAACTGCTGCTGCTGCTGCTGGTCGTCCTGATACGTTCGCGACCGAGATTGTTGGCCCTGTTCGTCGACCAGTCGTTGATGATGATGGTGATGGTGACGATGATGAAGCTGCAGACCAGCCGATATAGCGTTGGATTCCGGTGAATCCGGTTCGTGATCGGCCACCGTTTCCGTTATATGTCCAGCCGTGGTGATGGTGCGCACGTGCCTCCTCGTGGTGATCACCGTCCGAGGACTCTCGACGGTGCGTTCCTCTACCGTGGCCATCCGTGGCGAATCCTCGTCGACCACGCGATCCTCGTCCCACTCGCGCTTCATCTCCTGCTTCGTCAACGTCTCCTTCATCTCGATCTGCAACACGAATCGAACCGATCGATGCGAGTGACGGCGCGCGATTCACTGCCGTTCAGGACGAACGCGAACGCGGGGCACAGGGATCTTTCGGCACGCGACCAGCTCGCGCTTTCGCCGCGCTTTCGCCGCGCTTTCGTGGCACGCCGGCACGTCGAACGGAGAGAAGCAAAGACGAGGTCGAAAGGGAGGTGTCGCGAGAAGCAAAAGGTCGCGAGAAGAAAACGGAAGAGAACGTTGGCTTGGACAGGAAGAAGGGAAGGGGAAAGACGGCGCACCTCGTCCGTCTGGAGAAAAAAACCGGCGTACCGGTGTTTACCCTGACTCGCGTCACACTTCCCTTCGACAATGTCAAGTTTCGACTTCCGGACCGCGCACGCGACCGCGCATCGTTCGCTTTCCTCACGACCGTTCACCGCGAGTTTGGTATTCGCGCGTTCCGCTTCCGCTTTCTTCCTTCAGAAACGAAACGAAATCTCGCGTCCCGTATTCGATCCAGACGTTTCCCGAGAAGAGAAAGAGAAATCATTTCCTACCTTTACTCGAGGATCTAAGGCGACGATCGGAGAGAACCGAGCGTTCGTTCCGATCGTTTATCCGTCCAATTTCGTTGCTAGACGCCCGGCTGCACAAACACCCCTCACGCACCGCGTATACCACACTGATCCCCGTTCCGACTCGTGCTCCCGTGGTGGTCGTGGTCGTCTCGTCGGTCGCTCGAAACGATCCAGCGAATTCGCTGTACACGAGTAGCTAAGCCAACACACCGAAGCGGCGTCACCGAGCTACGTTTCTACTTTTCTCTCTTTTGACGGAAAACTGGCGAAAGAGAGGAGGAAGACGAGCCGAGAATCTCTGGCTATCGAGTGGAAAAGAGGCAACGGAGGGGTCCGTTTGTTTGTTCGTCGATAACGAGCGGCCGCTCGCTAGCTCACGAGCGAGATAACGCCTTGTCACGAGGGGTTGGGGAGGGAGCTGGTACGCGCGCGAGGGGATCGCGAGAGGTGTCCGTGGTCTCCCCGTGCTTCTCGTCCTCCTCGTCGTCAGCCATCGTTGTCAACGCCATTTTGTTGTCACGGGCTCGGTACTCGGTGCTCGGTACTCGGTACTCGGTGCTCCACGTCGCACTGGTAGGGTGGCACGCGGTGAATCATTCGCACCCGCTGCTTATCTCGGCTTCCCTCTCGTCCTCGCCCTCTCTCTTTCTCCGCTATTTTCTCCGATCCTTTCATCGCTCTCTCTCTCTCTCCCCCTCCCTCCCTCCCGATCACTCGTTTACCGAGCGCGTCAACGTTTTCTCCGTGGAAACGCGGGAAAATGGAACGATGACGAGAGGACGAACATTTTCGGCCCATTCGGTCGATCCGTCGATCCTCGTCATCCACCGAAGATAACGAACGAGGTCGTTACGTCATCGACCCTCGTTCTGATTCACCTTGGCAAACGGGAAGCGTGATCGCGAAGGTGAGTAAGAAAAGGTAACGCAACGAGGCAACGAAAAAAGGAAGGAACCTTTGGAACCGCGTCGCGACGAGACATACGTGACGCGCAAACGGGGATTACTCGACAAACTCGATAAAAATCAGGAAAGCGAGCACTCTGCCCCCGGGGACGCGTTTCTCGTATTCTCTCGGTGTCGACCGATCGCGATCGATAAGACCAACCTCGCTTTCTCGTTCCCTCGTCGTTTCACCCTTCTCGATCGAGTCGAGCAAACACGCGGGTGCGCGTGCGCGCGCGTTTCCGAGAAACCGCGTGACCAATGCCGTCTGATCGACGCCTTCGAAAACGCGAGAAATCGTACGAAACTTTCCGCGTGGAACGAAAAGAACGAGCCGAGCCATTCATCGATCTTCGCGACGCGTATCTAGGATCGAATCGAAAAATTCATTGTTTATCGGGGAACGAAGGAAATATAGATTGCTCGACGTTGTATCGTCGATAACGGGACGATAAGCAATCGACCGAGTCACGTTCCCTTCTCTTCGCGGACTCGGATCGTGTGCGAGAACGACCGAAGATCGGGAAACCATCTTTCGTGTCTCCCTGCCGACCAACGCCGCGCGAAAGTTCACGCGTGGTCGACGTCGACGACGAAAGGCCAAAGAGTCGTGATCCCAACCGAGATGGAAAAAGGAAAGAAACCGCGAGAGAGAGCGAGCGAGCAGACAGAGGATCGGCGGGGGGGGGGGAGGAAGCACGGAAACGGAAGCGCGGATGTCGGGGCGCGCGCGCGCGACCACCGATGGGGATGTCGTCGAGCCATCGGCGAGAGGCACGCCGTTGTCAAAATAAACGACACTATCGCGATTTATCTCGTTTCCCATGATAATAAGAGATAAAACTGCATCCTTACATTAGCTAGTATATCAGCTAAAATGATAATTTCAGTCGTCGGGTTCGCCAGGAAGGCGTAGGGCCGTTTCTCTAGTTCCGCGGTCGGAGTTTCGCGAGGAGACGTCTCTCGGCGGAGAGACTGCTCCCGAGACGATTTCTTCTCGCGTATACGCGAGTTATCGAGACGCGTAGGAACGCGGGTACATGGTGTGGTGACGACGATCAGAGAGATTCGTGAGAAACGAGCGAGGAAAGAAGGCGACAAAGGTGTCGTTGGTACCGCGAGAGGGTTGCTACCGCGACGAAATCCCGGGCGTCGTTCGGTGGAAACGCGTGATCGTTTCGCCGCTCTGACTTTACCACCCTTCATCTCGCGTATCCCGAACGCGATTCTCGTTTGGATTTTTCGGCAACGCACGAAACACCACGACGACGTCGACGGCGCACAGGGTTGCGTCATGGTTGAAATCGCGAACACGGCGAGGCCATTTTCTTTATCAGTCGAGTAGGAAATTCTTATCGGCGTAAATGAAAATCCCAGGTGAGCCGGTATGGGTGCGTACGTGCTTGCTTGCTTGCTTGCTTGCTTGCTCGCTTGCTCGCGCGCGCGTGCACGCACGTACGCGTGGAACGATATCGAGAAGGCAGAGACGACGATCGCGAAAGAAAAGACATACTTTTCTTTTTTTTCTCGTTGAAACGTTGGTTGGTCGAAGCGATTTGGATCGAGAGAGGCAGAACGCGCTCGCGGTTGGCGCACGCGCCCCAGGGATGACGCGTATCCGTCGCGTTAGTTACGCAATCGCGTTCTTCCTCGAATCGAACGTCGCGTCGTCGCGTGTAATTTTCCATCTCGTCGAGTTATTGCGGGGTTCGATACGACTCGCCACGTTCCTCTCTCGATCGCCTCCTTAGCCAACCGAGCAAACTCGATCGCGAATTCTCGAATCGTCGGCTCTCGCTGGGGTGTGTGCGCGCGTGCGTGCGTCCGTGCGTGCGCGCGTGCACGCGTGTGTGTGGGATCGGTACGGAACGCGAGCAGCCTCTAAAGCTCTTTACGATCGGATTCCCGAGGTTTCTTTGATAACGCGATCCATCGGTGCGACTCCGTTGCGCACGATCGCGAGTTTTACAACGCAATTACCGTAATAATTTACAACGACCGAACCGTCTGTCGGTTTCAACGAATAAACACTTCCTCCCGCCCGCCCACCGTTCGCGGCGACGTCTTTCCGCGTAAACAGCGAAAGCAACGAACCCGGCCCGTGGTACACGCACCCGACGCGGAACGCGTGGCGAACCGAAGCAAGAAAAGGGTCCTTTTGCCACGAGCGTGAAGCGCGCGCTTCCAAACGACCACGCGACACTCGCCAGTCCAATAATAATAATTAACGCTCCCGCGACAAACAGCATTATCGTCGTTGCCCGATATTATTTCATTATCTTACCCACGGCTATGTGCTTAACGATTAATAAAATATCCGCGCAAAGGGGTATCTCGTCTCGATATCGTATAGTTTCGCGGTAGACGTCGTCGAGACGACGGGTAACATTCACCGATACCGCTTATGGCGCGTCGTTTACGTTCGTTATTCCGATCGGCGCGGAGGATCGAGATCGCGATCGCGTCTAACCAAGGGAGGTGTGATCGCGAGGAAGAAATCGTTCCAACCTTCGGATCGTCTCGCCGTCTCTCGTTTTCGTAGAGACCAGGCGAGAAAACGAAAATAGAAGGGAGCGCGCGGTCGCGCGGGCCATCCACGAAAGCACAAGTGTCGTCTCGCTCGATTCCAACGTAAAACACAAGTGTTTCGTTCCGATCGCGTTGGTTCGTGCACGCGCTACCGAACGAACGAGTTACGTCTTTCCAAATATCGCTCTATCCACCTAACCTCGCCGTTCGCGCGTCTCTCGCGTCTCTCGCGTCTCGCACCGTGCCTCGTTTCTCCGCGCCGTGCTGCTACAACGCCCCGTACCCTGTTATATACCGTACCCTTTGCCGCGTCTCGCGTCCTATTCTTTCCTCCTCACCCTTTCCCTATACGCGATCCCTCCGATCTTGCGCCATTTCCCCTTTCCCCTGGACTTTTCCCATTCGTCACCCGTCGCTTCGCCGAACCCCCCTCGCGCGTTTCCTTGCGTCGCTCCTTTACGCGTCTCGACGTCTCTCGTTCTTTTTGGCCATGCCGCGTCGCCGACGAGACCAGACCGCCGGAACGAATCGGAACGAATATGGGAATAGCGATACACCGCGACGAGAAACGTACGCGAAGGAAAGAACCGGCAGCCTAGGAGAAGAAAAGAGAAGAGGAGAAAAACGGCGCGAAAGTAGGAGCGCGCGAGAAGCGGGAAAATTGAAAGATCGAGACTTACCGTGGTAGGAGAACGAAGAGAAACGTTTGGCATGTAGAACGTTTCCGAGATAGAGAGTTTGGTGAACGATAGCGAAGAACGATGATCTGATTTGCGTGTCGCGTCGACGGTCGACGGTCGACTCGCGAGGCAGACGCGGTTACGATTCGAGAGCGAAGGTGGCGAGAGAGCGCGGCGCGGCTTGACACAGGTGCGCTGCCAAGGTGTGCCGACTGATTCGGGTCGGCTGCCGCCTGGTAGCGTCGTACCGAAGCTTCGATTCCAGCAATAGGAGAGAGGGAAAGCACGCGCGACCGCCAACGCTAACGCGAACGCGTTAAATATTGACCGAATACGATTAGGCCAACGGCAGGCAACCTCTCGTCCTCGTCGCCCTCGTCGCCCTCGTCGTCGACGACGCTTCCCTGCTTTCCTATCTCTTCCTCCTCTCTAGCTGCTTCGTTTTTCCCTCGCGGTCCCAGTCGTCGCTTTAACCTCCCTTTCCGATCGCCGCCATCTTGGTCCCGTTGCAACCACTCTTTTTCCTCGACTTTGCATTTCCATTTCTTCCCGTCGCTTTCGCATCTTTTGCCATTTCTTCCCTTTTCGCTTCGAAATCCTTCCCTGTAGTAAAGAGGGAATGACGAAAGAGGAAGGAGGAGGAAGAAGAAGAAGAAGAAGAAGAAGAAGAAGAAGAAGAAGAAGAAGAAAAAGAAAAAAGGCGAGGAATTTATTGCTCTTTCCC